>NC_089843.1:53973848-54223848 GCF_035609145.1 Eleutherodactylus coqui
TACGGAGAGTATCTGATGTCATTAGATCCAAAGGAGCCCCACTAAGTATTAACATATGAAATAAATACTATTTTTGCTCAGGTGTCCAATCTCATATCTGTTTATCTATCTACCTTTTGTCATTGTGCAGTGGCCAAGGAGCGGGTCTCAGCCTAGGAGACGGCAGCGGAATAGAGTAGGGCCTTTTCACAGTGGAACTACTGTCTCCCACCCCGAGGATAACCAGAGACACGTCCCAGGGGCCAAGAGCAGACTATTAAATGGGGTTTGTAACTTATTTGTTTCTGCAGTTGTCACATGTGACACCACCGTTCCTTCCTCCACGGTGAAGCTGAAGGGGTAATAAAGTCCACACACGTGGGTAGTAGTGAAACACCCAATTGTCGGCAACTGGAACTTGACTAGGAGAACCGTGGATAAGTACAGGGTACAATAGCTTGATGGAGTTTCAATGAAACATACCAGTACAGGCAGAATTACTGGTGAAGACAGGGAGGCAGACACAGGAAGACACCAGGCCCACAGTCCAAGTTATCTGTGCAGCACCGCTCCTAGAAAGTACTCCTTAGCAAGGCACAAACTCTCTACCGGTCACTCACTCACTTCTGATGACTTCAGCTCTGCACAGCAGACTCCACGCTTCAATCACACTTCGGAGTAGAGGTTCTAGGGAAAATTCTAGGCCACCTCTCCGCTTCTTCCATCTTCACCACATGCAGGTTGAAGGTACCTGCATGTGGCCAGCACTCCACAGGACAACTCTTTTGCCACCACTCTACACCAGACTCTGACTAAAAGACAAAGATTCAATCGTCCACCTTGCAAACACATATATGAAACATGGTCACATGACTTATGAAAGATAGATTTCCAGACATGACCCAGATAGTAACTAACCCATTCAGTGCTGCAACTAGGCAATACACTCCATGTTCATCAACATATAACACACTGACAATACACATAAGCACGAGGCAGCATAGATCAATCAGAAACTTCCATACTTGAACTTCTGTACACTACAATTGTATCTAATTATTATCTATCTCCACAGTATTGTTGATATGATAGATTTTACTCTTTGATGTATTTGATGCTAAATAGCCATACTGTGCCTAAACAGTACGGCACCATGCTTGTATAATACTGCCACATACAATGTGAGCTTATAACAGCTCTATAGAGTGTTCACATGATGCATATAATACCACCATATGAAGAATAAATACACCACAACTCACAATACAGCATAAGGAAGGAAATGGTGAGGGCTCGCAAATGGTGGTGGCCCTTTGGGATTTGCCCCATTGACCTATGCTTTAGTGCCAACCCTTCTGCACATTTTGTGAACATGTAACCTGTAATATTGGTGTTTACTTTGAAAATGTTTGCAAATTCAGCAATTTTTGTACCATACACGAAGAATTGCTTTTTGTTTTGCATGTACCAGGCATGATATATCATTATTACTGACCACGCTGGCACCATTTACTTATGACTACATTACTATCAGAAGGCTGAAACTATGATATTGTGAGGTTCTGGGATTGTCTCCATCTAATCACAAAGAAATTCTATGTTCTCCCTGGTAAATGGAGGATCAGCCTTATCCCTAATTGTAGTTCTCAGTAATATTCCTGGTTTGTTGTGGGTTTGTCAATGACATCAAACCCTCCAAATTGTAAATACACCCAGGATTAAATTTCCCATGTCTCTGTGTGTTGTCCTGACTTAAACCAGTCGGACAAATGGTGAAATATTGCTCATGAATTTGTGGTGCGGTTTTATGAATGCTACTCTAAAATAATGCATTTTGGCTTCGTAATTCGATTTTCTTATTAAATGCTTAGATCAAGGTTCGTCCAAGTATAAGTCAGCAAAATGGAGTTGAAAAGCAACATCTAATGTCAGCAATATGCGCACAATTTAGCAGCTCGGGCTGGCTTCTTGCTAGAACATTCTTGAGCTACTGTAAGAAGTACAGAAAAGTCTTGACATATTCTGCCTACGTCTTAAATAGAGATGAGCGAGCGTACTCGGAAAAGCACTACTCGCTCGAGTAATTGGCTTTATCCGAGTATCGCTGTGCTCGTCCCTGAAGATTCGGGTGCCGCTGCAGCTGACAGGTGAGTTGCAGCGGGGAGCAGGGGAGAGCGGGCGGGAGAGAGGGAGAGAAAGATCTCCCCTCCGTTCCTCCCCGCTCTCCCCTGCAGCTCCCCGCTCCGTGCCGGCACCCGAATCTTCAGACCCGAGCACAGCGATACTCAGATAAAGCAAATTACTCGAGCGAGTAGTGCTTTTCCGAGTACGCTCGCTCATCTCCAGTCTTAAACAATGGAGGAAAACGGGCAGCCATAGAAGAGTACAATGCCATGATGTCTCATTGGGGTGTCAATAGACTCTAAGGCTTATGGATTACTGGCTATCACCCAGGGCATGCTTAATGATTACCAGATTTGGGGTGGGCTGTTGAAGGGATCAGATAGTTGTATGTGTAAATGTAGCTTACTCACCCACAATGCCTACATGACAACCTCAATGCACCTATACTAGTTACAAAGCCTCATGCCAGCCAAAAAGCCCCATTACAAGCACAATGTCCCCTATGCCAAGGGTGTACTGTGGTAAGCCAGGATGGGGATGATGCTTTTGAGGGTTGGTTCCCTGTCTCACCATTCCCCAACTGGCTACTCACACAGTTAATTATGGGTGATGGTAAAATGCATTGGGCTGGTCTCTGGTCCCTGTTATTGTGCAGTGGAGTTTCGAGCTTTGGCTTAGGGAGCCATCCACCAATGGTGCTAGCTTCCTGTTTTGCTGGATCTTGTGATCATCTGCTCATGAGTAGGTCTCCGAACCTGGCTTTCCTAAGACCTTGGAGAAGTGCAGGATAAGTTAGAGAAATTTAGTGAAATAACTATTTCCCTAACTAGCTACAGACTGACTCAGCAAAACATCTGCTGGGCTTTTTAGAACTTTGGCTCCTCCTACTAGCCCAACTCTGATTGGCTGCAATATCCATCACTTAAAAATAAAGGTAGGGTTCCAGTGATGTTTGGTCCCACCCTTTTTATCTCCTGGGTGGCAGGAAGCAGTGCAGAACTGCACTCCCTAGAGGAACTGAATTTCTCAAAAACAAGGGGGTTTAGAAATGCCTTGAGAGTCATGGGAAGGCATGGGAGAGGAAAACATACAGACCTTTCTTCTTTCTTCCATGTACACCATTGCCCTAAGCCAACCACAATGACTCCATACCAGCTACAAACCTCCATGCTTGACATAAAGCCCTATATGTCAATCATAATGCATGATAGCATGCAAGCATAATGACCCCTACATCATCTGCAATGGCCCTCTATGACAGCCACTATGTCCCATAACCACTATGTCCTCCAATGACCCCCTTACTAGCCACAGTGGCCCCTGTGTATCCTGAACACAGCCTGTACTTATCTGCTGTGAGTAATCTTCTCTCTACACCTGACATAGTGGTATATCTGATGGTCTCTTATTGAAGGATCTATTCCATTACTTGGTTGACAAGTAGAGATGAGCGAACACCAAAATGTTCGGGTGTTCGTTATTCGGAACGAACTTCCCGCGATGTTCGAGGGTTCGTTTCGAACAACGAACCCCATTGAAGTCAATGGGCGACCAGAGCATTTTTGTATTTCGCCGATGCTCGCTAAGGTTTTCATGTGTGAAAATCTGGGCAATTCAAGAAAGTGATGGGAACGACACAGCAACGGATAGGGCAGGCGAGGGGCTACATGTTGGGCTGCATCTCAAGTTCACAGGTCCCACTATTAAGCCACAATACCGGCAAGAGTGGGCCCCCCCCCTCCCAACAACTTTTACTTCTGAAAAGCCCTCATTAGCATGGCATACCTTTGCTAAGCACCACACTACCTCCAACAAAGCACAATCACTGCCTGCATGACACTCCACTGCCACTTCTCCTGGGTTACATGCTGCCCAACCGCCCCCCCTCCCCCCCACAGCGCACACCAAAGTGTCCCTGGGCAGCCTTCAGCTGCCCTCATGCCACACCACGCTCATGTCTATTTAGAATTGCGTCTGCCATGACGAGGGACTGCAGGCACACACTGCAGAGGGTTGGCATGGCTAGGCAGCGACCCTCTTTAAAAGTGGCGGAGCGATAGCCCACAATGCTGTACAGAAGCAATGAGAAATAGAATCCTGTGCCACCGCCATCAGGAGCTGCACACGTGGGCATAGCAATGGGGAACCTATGTGCCACACACTATTCATTCTGTCAAGGTGTCTGCATGCCCCAGTCAGACCGGGCTTTTTAATTCATAGACACAGGCAGGTACAACTCCCTATTGTGAAGTCCCTGTCGACCCACAGCATGGGTGGCTCCCTGGAACCCACCGGCGGTACACAGAAATATCCCATTGCATTGCCCAACGCAGCTGAGGTAGTAATGTCGTGCTTAATGCAGGTGGGCTTCGGCCCACACTGCATGCCCCAGTCTGACTGGGGTTCTTTATAAGTGTACAGATGTAGTAAAAACTCCGTGTGCACCTACAGCATGGGTGGGTGCCAGGAAGCCACCGGCGGTACATAGAAATATCCCATTGCATTGCCCAACACAGCTGAGGTAGTAATGTTGTGCTTAACCCTTTCCAATCCAATTTGTATATGGTTTTCCTAGGGGGCTTACTCTTTTTCTGCCGTTATACAACGGCGCTATATGCTGGCTAAAGCCAGTACTGCATGAGCTGACACGTAGGATAGGCTCCGACAGCAGAGAGGCTGGCAATATACAGTAAGAGAACCCCGACGGACGTTTACCAACAACGGAGCTGTACAGCCTTAAACCCTAATGTCTTCACAGGTCACACAGTGGACTGGAAAGGGTTAATGCAGGTGGGTTTCGGCCCACACTGCATGCCCCAGTCAGACTGGGTTTCTTTATAAGTGGAAACAGATGCATTTATAATTCCCTGTGGACCCACAGCATGGGTGGGTGCCAGGAAGCCACCGGCAGTACATAGAAACATCCCATTGCATTGCCCAACACAGCTGAGGTAGTAATGTCGTGCGTAATACAGGTGGGCTTCGGCCCACACTGCATGCCCCAGTCAGACTGGGGTTCTTTAGAAGTGTACAGATGTATTAAAAACTCCGTGTGCACCTACAGCATGGGTGGCTCCCTGGAACCCACCGGCGGTACATAAAAATATCCCATTGCATTGCCCAACACAGCTGAGGTAGTAATGTCGTGCTTAATGCAGGTGGGCTTCGGCCCACACTGCATGCCCCAGTCAGACTGGGGTTCTTTAGAAGTGGACACATGTAGGTTAAACTCCCTGTGGACCCATTGCCTGGGTGGGTGCCAGGAAGCCACCGGCGGTACATAGAAATATCCCATTGCATTGCCCAACACAGCTGAGGTAGTAATGTCGTGCATAATGCAGGTGGGCTTCGGCCCACACTGCATGCCCCAGTCAGACTGGGGTTCTTTAGAAGTGGACACATGTATTAAAAACTCTGTGTGCACCTACAGCATGGGTGGCTCCCTGGAACCCACCGGCGGTACATAAAAATATCCCATTGCATTGCCCAACACAGCTGAGGTAACGTCAGCTGTAATGCAGGTGGGCTAAAAATTAATTTGATTACACTGTAGGCGAGGGCCCACAAAAATTGCTGTATCAACAGTACTAATGTACATCCCAAAAATTGGCCATGGCCAGCCAAGAGGGCAGGTGAAACCCATTAATCGCTTTGGTTAATGTGGCTTAAGTGGTAACTAGGCCTGGAGGCAGCCCAGTGTAACGAAAAATTGGTTCAAGTTAAAGTTCCAACGCTTTTAAGCGCATTGAAACTTATAAAAATTGTTCAGAAAAATTATTTGAGTGAGCCTTGTGGCCCTAAGAAAAATTGCCCGTTCAGCGTGATTACGTGAGGTTTCAGGAGGAGGAGCAGGAGGAGGAGGAGGAATATTAGACACAGATTGATGAAGCAGAAATGTCCCCGTTTTGGATGGTGAGAGAGAACGTAGCTTCCATCCGCGGGTGCAGCCTACGTATTGCTTACGTATTGCTGCTGTCCGCTGGTGGAGAACAGAAGTCTGGGGAAATCCAGCCTTTGTTCATCTTGATGAGTGTTAGCCTGTCGGCACTGTCGGTTGACAAGCGGCTACGCTTATCTGTGATGATTCCCCCAGCCGCACTAAACACCCTCTCCGACAAGACGCTAGCCGCAGGACAAGCAAGCACCTCCAGGGCATACAGCGCTAGTTCAGGCCACGTGTCCAGCTTCGACACCCAGTAGTTGTAGGGGCAGAGGCGTCACCAAGGATGGTCGTGCGATCCGCTACGTACTCCCTCACCATCCTTTTACAGTGCTCCCGCCGACTCAGCCGTGACTGGGGAGCGGTGACACAGTCTTGGTGGGGAGCCATAAAGCTGGCCAGGCCCTTAAAGACTGTTGCACTGCCTGGGATGTACATGCTGCTCGATCTACGCACATCCCCTGCTACCTTGCCCTCGGTACTGCGCCTTCTGCCACTAGCGCTGTCGGCTGGGAATTTTACCATCAGCTTGTCCGCAAGGGTCCTGTGGTATAGCAACACTCTCGAACCCCTTTCCTCTTCGGGAATCAGAGTGGGCAGGTTCTCCTTATACCGTGGATCGAGCAGTGTGTACACCCAGTAATCCGTCGTGGCCAGAATGCGTGCAACGCGAGAGTCACGAGAAAGGCATCCTAACATGAAGTCAGCCATGTGTGCCAGGGTACCTGTACGCAACACATGGCTGTCTTCACTAGGAAGATCACTTTCAGGATCCTCCTCCTCCTCCTCAGGCCATACACGCTGAAAGGATGACAGGCAATCAGCCGGTGTACCGTCAGCAGCGGCCCAAGCTGTCTCTTCCCCCTCCTCCTCATCCTCCTCATGCTCCTCCTCCTCCTCCTGTACGCGCTGAGAAATAGACAGGAGGGTGCCCTGACTATCCAGCGGCATACTGTCTTCCCCCGCCCCCGTTTCCGAGCACAAAGCAGCTGCCTTTATGGTTTGCAGGGAATTTCTCAAGATGCATAGCAGAGGAATGGTGACGCTAATGATTGTAGCATCGCCGCTCACCACCTGGGTAGACTCCTCAAAATTACCAAGGACATGGCAGATGTCTGCCAACCAGGCCCACTCTTCTGAAAGGAATTGAGGAGGCTGACTCCCACTGCGCCGCCCATGTTGGAGTTGGTATTCGACTATAGCTCTACGTTGTTCATAGAGCCTGGCCAACATGTGGAGCGTAGAGTTCCACCGTGTGGGCACGTCGCACAGCAGTCGGTGCACTGGCAGCTTAAAGTGATGTTGCAGGGTGCGCAGGGTGGCAGCGTCCGTGTGGGACTTGCGAAAATGTGCGCTGAGCCGGCGCGCCTTTACGAGCAGGTCTGACAAGCGTGGGTAGCTTTTCAGAAAGCGCTGAACCACCAAATTAAAGACGTGGGCCAGGCATGGCACGTGCGTGAGGCTGCCGAGCTGCAGAGCCGCCACCAGGTTACGGCCGTTGTCACACACGACCATGCCCGGTTGGAGGCTCAGCGGCGCAAGCCAGCGGTCGGTCTGCTGTGTCAGACCCTGCAGCAGTTCGTGGGCCGTGTGCCTCTTATCGCCTAAGCTGAGTAGTTTCAGCACGGCCTGCTGACGCTTGCCCACCGCTGTGCTGCCACACCGCGCGACACAGACTGCTGGCGACATGCTGCTGCTAACACATCTTGATTGCGAGACAGAGGAGGAGGAGGAGGAGGAGGAGGAGGGTGCTTTAGTGGAGGAAGCATACACCTCCGCAGATACCACCACCGAGCTGGGGCCCGCAATTCTGGGGGTGGGTAGGACATGAGCGGTCCCAGGCTCTGACTCTGTCCCAGCCTCCACTAAATTCACCCAATGTGCCGTCAGGGAGATGTAGTGGCCCTGCCCGCCTGTGCTTGTCCACGTGTCCGTAGTTAAGTGGACCGTGGCAGTAATCGCGTTGGTGAGGGCGCGTACAATGTTGCGGGAGACGTGGTCGTGCAGGGCTGGGACGGCACATCGGGAAAAGTAGTGGCGACTGGGAACTGAGTAGCGCGGGGCCGCCGCCTCCATGATACTTTTGAAGGACTCCGTTTCCACAACCCTATACGGCAGCATCTCAAGGCTGATGAATTTTGCTATGCGGACGGTTAACGTTTGAGCGTGCGGGTGCGTGGCGGCGTACTTGCGCTTGCGCTCCAACAGTTGCGCAAGCGACGGCTGGACGGTGCGCTGAACTACACTGCTGGATGGGGCCGAGGACAGCGGAGGTGAGGGTGTGGGTGCAGGCCAGGAGACGGTAGTGCCTGTGTCCTGAGAGGGGGGTTGCATCTCAGTGGCGGGTTGGGGCACAGGGGGAGAGGCAGGGGTGCAAACCGGAGGCGCTGAACGGCCTTCGTCCCACCTTGCGGGGTGCTTGGCCATCATATGTCTGCGCATGGTGGTGGTGGTGAGGCTGTTGGTGTTGGCTCCCCGGCTGAGCTTTGCGCGACAAAGGTTGCACACCACTGTTCGTCGGTCGTCAGGCGTCTCTGTGAAAAACTGCCAGACCTTAGAGCACCTCGGCCTCTGCAGGGTGGCATGGCGCGAGGGGGCGCTTTGGGAAACACTTGGTGGATTATTCGGTCTGGCCCTGCCTCTACCCCTGGCCACCGCACTGCCTCTTGCAACCTGCCCTGCTGATGCCCTTGACTCCCCCTCTGAAGACCTGTCCTCCTGAGTAAGCGTTGCACACCAGGTGGGGTCAGTCACCTTATCGTCCTGCTGCTCTTCCTCCGAATCCTCTGTGCGCTGCTCCCTCGGACTTACTGCCCTTACTACTACCTCACTGCAAGACAACTGTGTCTGATCGTCATCGTCCTCCTCACCCACAGAAAGTTGTTGAGACAGTTGGCGGAAGTCCCCAGCCTCTTCCCCCGGACCCCGGGAACTTTCGAATGGTTGGGCATCAGTGACGATAAACTCCTCTGGTGGGAGAGGAACCGCTGCTGCCCAATCTAAGCAGGGGCCCGAGAACAGTTCCTGGGAGTGTTCCCGCTCCTGAGCAGGTGTTATTGTAGTGGAGTGAGGAGGCTGGGAGGAAGGAGGAGCAGCAGACAGAGGATTCGGATTGGCAGCAGTGGACGGCGCAGAACTGCGGGTAGACGATAGGTTGCTCGAAGCACTTTCTGCCATCCAGGACAGGACCTGCTCACACTGCTCATTTTCTAATAACCGTCTCCCGCGTGGACCCATTAATTGGGCGATGAATGTGGGGACACCAGAAACGTGCCTCTCTCCTAATCGCGCAGCAGTCGGCTGCGACACACCTGGATCAGGAGCTTGGCCTGTGCCCACACCCTGACTTGGCCCTCCGCGTCCTCGGCCGCGTCCACGTCCTCTAGGCCTACCCCTACCCCTCAGCATGCTGTATTACCAGTGATTTGATTTCACAGGCAGCTAATAAATTGGCGCAAGACTGCAGGCCAAATATAATTTTTTCCCTTTTTTGAAAACGAAAGGCCCCACTGCCTCTAGTGAATGAATAATCTAAGTTTAATAACTGTGCTGTTTTCCTGCTAATGTGTCACAGAACGTGAGGGTAGCAGAGTTATTAACTGTGGCAGAGCAGGTATTTTTTTTCCCAATTAAGGAAAGCAAATGGCGAAGCCAGGAGTAAAACGTAGCTGGGTGCGTCTGATTTTTACAGGTTGCACACGCAGCCGACACGTGTCCACCGCCCTTAGGACGGACAGAGGCAGGACAAATAGAATTATTTTCACTTGTTTTACAAGCAAAAGGCAGCACTGCGTATATTCTATGAATAATAACTGTGTTGTGGCCCTGCCTATACAATTCTTTCCCTGCAGTATCAATGGAGGGTGCAATGCTCTGCAGAGGCGATTTTGAGAAGCAAAAAAAAATGCAGCACAGCTAACAGCAGCCTGGACAGTACTGCACACGGTTAAATATGGCCCTAGAAAGGACCGTTGAGGTTCTTGAAGGCTACACTCACTCCTAACACTCTCCCTGCCTATGCAGCACTTCTGTCCCTAATGCCGGGTGCAACGCTCTGCAGAGCCGATTTTGAGAGAAAAAAAAATTGCCACTGCTAACATCAGCCAACACACAGCTATCAGTGGCCCTAATAAGGACCTTTGGGGGGTCTTGAAGCCTACACTAACTACCAATTCTTTCCCTACAGCAGCTCCGGTACAAACAGCACTGTCCCTCAGCTAACTCACAAGGCATCTGAGGCGAACCGCGGGAGGGGCCGACTTTTATGTTCGGGTGACACCTGATCTTCCCAGCCACTCACTGCAGGGGGGTGGTATAGGGCTTGAATGTCACAGGGGGAAGTTGTAATGCCTTCCCTGTCTTTCAATTGGCCAGAAAAGCGCGCTAACGTCTCAGGGAAGGAAGTGAAAGTAACCAGAACACCGCATGGTGTTCGTTACGAATAACGAACATCCCGAACACCCTAATATTCGCACGAATATCAAGCTCGGAAGAACACGTTCGCTCATCTCTATTGACAAGCCAATAGCTGTGGTCGTTTTCGACAAACATGAGCCATCTGAGTGCAACTCTCTACATAATGCCCACTGATGATTTGTATGTGCAATGGAGGCAGCCTGCTACGGGGCCCCGTGAAAAAAGAAGTTTTGACTCTTAAACTAGGACAGGACCAAGCATAATGGAATTAAGGACACCATCTTCATATATTCAAACACTTATGGAGCACAGTTGTCAATTACGTAGTGTTGCAGTGAGTGTTTATATACAAAGCTTGTTTCTAAACCATTGATACCCATTTTAATTGCTCTAACAAGCTTCATCTGCTATTAAATGACATAACTAAGAGAATGGTAAATGGCTCTTCACATTATTTGTAATCACTTTCAAGTCTTTACTGAAGTACGCTCTAACTGCAGATGTTTGTATAGGATGCAAAAATGGAAATACAGAAATATTCTTAACTAAATGGCTACGTATTACAGTAAAACTTCTTTCATCTGGCATGCAATAGTTCAGAAATTCGGAAGGTCTTCTACTTGGTTTTTGGCGTGTGAACCAGTGGTGCTGCTATAGGGGGCGCACAGGTTGCAAGTGCCTGGTGTCTGAGGAGGTCCTTCTTTCTAGATTTGGATTAAAGGCACCATAGGCCATTTAGAAAGTGTGCAGGGATCAAATTTAACATGGACATTTCCCAAAAGGAGTAAAGTGACCAACACAAATACATGCTGAACAATCAGTGCATTATGAACATGTACGCAGTAACTGGTTGATCTACTTTTTTGAGTGATCACAGCTTTCAGACGTCGGGAAACACTTTCCACAAGGTGGCAAACATCCTCCATACTCAACTTGACCCATACCCACTGCAGCAGTGTCATCAATGGGATTTTGGGGACCAAGGCAGTGTGAAAAATTCATTGTTGTGTTCCTTCAATCACTTCCCATTGATCCAAAGTAGATAATACAGAGTGTTGTCCTGTTGAAAGGTGGCACTGTGGTCGGGGAAGACTTCCTGAATATATGGGTGTAGATGGTCAGCAAACAGGTCCATGTAGTGTTCACCATTCAAGGATTGTGGTATGATGACCAACGATCCTAGACCATGCCAGAAAAGCACTCCCCAGACCATGACACCACCACCATCAGCCAGTTGAACACCCATGGTGCATCCATGAGATATGACTTCATACATTTTATGCCAGATGTGTACCCAACTATCTATATGTTCAGCAGAAAATGGGACTTGGCACTCCAGACAACCTTCTGCCATGTGTCCAATATCCATTAATGTCTTTCCTGGGCTCAAACATGTTTAATGGGGTTATGGTCTGGTGGGTTTGGGGCCCAAGGCAATGTGTAGAATTTATTGCCATATTCCTCCAATCCCCCCTTGTGTTCCAAGTTCAATGACATGGAGCGTTGTCCTTTTGAAAGGTTACATTGTGGTCTGGGAAGCCTTCTTGAAGATATGGGTGCAGATGGTCAGCTAACAGGTCCCAGTAGTGTTCCCCATTTAGGCATTGTAGTATGATGACCAATGATCTTAAGTCAGGAGAACACTCTCCAGACCATGACACCATGACCCCAGTCTGTTGAACTCCAATAGTACGCCCATGGGATATGGCTTTATGCTGTTTATGCCAGATGCAGACTTGGCCATCTTTATGGTTCCACAGGAATTGGACTCATCACTCCAGATGATCTTCTGTTAATCGTCCAAAATCCATTGACATCTTTTCTAGTTCCATGCATGGTGTTGTTGGTGATAATGCAGGGCCATTGGAAGAGCCCTTCGGTCTTTGTCTATTGAACCAACACATCATATGTCACATAATCATTATGGAAATTTGTCTAACTTCCCTGATGCTGTACTGCTTGGTCAGTCGATCCACAGTGGCACATTGTTGCTGAGATACCAAATAATCCACCTGACGCTCACCACTCGGAATCAACCAGATGTCATCTTCCATCAGATGTCTGCCCATGGTTCAATCAGTCTTAGTTTATTTTTGATATCATGGTTTGGGAATAGCCAACAAGTTTCAGAAATACACCACACCACCAGGCACCAACCATGTGCCTGTGATCAAAGTCACTCAGGTCACCACATTTACCCATGACTGCCAAATTTTTCCATGTTCTGCGTAAAGGACAGGTCAGCACATTTGAGAACAGATGATTATGCTGCCTTCACATGGTACCACGGTATTGATCACAAGATGGTATGTGCCTTCTGCTCCTAATGCAGTCATCATCAGTGTACAAAGCTATTACAAAAAACTATGAATGCACTTGTTAAACTTTAGCTTTATCACGCATGACTTTTAATGGAGAGCGACTACACTCCTCACCAAGAAGGGACACCTCCAATTTAAGAATTTGTTGCTGCAGCCTCGGGAAAGGGCAAATATAGTAGTCTTATGTGCTATTTCTTCCTATAAAGAAAGCAAAAGCATATGTAACCACTATAAATCAATGGGATCTCACAGGATCTGATGGAATCCATTTCGCAATGAAGCTATGCTACAAGTGTGAACTGTTACATAGCGGGCGTAGACTTACTGTATCATTGACTGATATGACTTAGGGCTGCTCCTGAGGGCTGCTATAGAAGGGCCCTGGTCTTCACCCTTTAACCCCTTTTTTTAGAGGAATCTGGTCTTCGCTGTTGGGAACCTCTTGGATGTTACCTCAGTGTAGTGGCCCGTAACACCTATTTGTGGCCCCTCCATAATTGTCATACATGTCATGTCTTTTATGTGGATGCACTGTGCAAAGTGTCTTGTCTTCAGTTATGTGTATTGCACAGCTGCAGTATTTAAGAGGTTAATGTCTGCAAGTGGCTGGGATATGTCTGGAAAAGTATCAAGTCTATCTATTGGTGTCGTATGAATATAAATATGAGAGATTGAGAGCTAGGTCTGTCTGTCTTTCATCATCTTTAACGGTTGAGAGTGGTGTGAGAGTGCCAGCCACATGGGGGTACCTTCAACCCTCATGTGGTAAAGGGATAGAAGCTGAGGAGAGGTATCCTGACGTTCCCAATTCCAGGAACCACCCTTGAGGAGTGAGAGAGAGAAGGAAAGGAGTCCACCGTGCAGTCGTTATTCTACTGAGCCTCAAGTGAGTGTCTGCAGAGTGTTGTGTCCTCCTCCGGTGTTATTCTGCATCCCGGAGTGTGTCCAGGAGCGGAGCCATACAGAAAGCATTTGTGGGCCCGATTTCACCCTGTGTCCCCCTCCCTGACCGTCTCCTAAACTGTCTTTTTTGCACTGGCAATTAAATCTGTATTCTACAAAACAAGAAGTTAAGTTTTCCAGTTACTGTCTGTTCCCAGGGATTGAGTTCAAAGTTAAACTGTGTGTGGACTCTCTTATTTCTACTGCCGGAGAATCAACAGTGTGAAGGAACGGTAGCGTCACGAGTGACAACTTCTTCTGTCCACTACACAACTATACAGGTAACCGCTGTCCCAGCGTTGCCTCGAAAAGGCCTAGTGGTGCCTTGGCTGAGGTTGCTTGTGTTCCTCTGGGAGGAGTCTGGTAGAGCCACCGTGCCAAGTGCCACCTCTACCCCCGCCAGCTTCTCAGCGTGGGCCTTGTGTCTCGGTCACTGCATCAGGAGTAGTGTCACTACAGTGACAGCTATCCCGGGAAGGTCAAAAAGGTACCAGAGCTTGGTACCGAAGGATCAAGCTAGGATGGAGATAGATAACAGGCTGAGTTCAATCCAGACAGAGTTTGTGCAATACGGTAAACAGGTAGGAGCACATGGCATTCAGGCAAGTTGTAGTCCGTAAGTAGGATGAGGCCAGGACAGGCAGAGTTCAGTGGAACACTAGGAACTTTAATCCTTAAGCACCTTGAAAGTAGGGGTAGGTGCCTTAATCAACTTAGACAGGAATAGAATAAGCTGGGGACAGGAAAGCTGGATGTATGAACGGACCATTTAATAGACAAGCTGAGCACCCGTGCACCGTACTACTATAGGCAGTGGCAGCAGGAGTGATTTGGTGCCAGCAGCACATCAGATAGGTAGACAGAGGAAATACGCATTTAAATCGGTTGAGGGACAGGAGAAAGGCCCAAAACCCAGAGGTTGTACACAACCTTCTATCTGCATTACATTTAATTCACTTGAACTTAAATTGGTCATCCAGTTAGTTTTTTTAATTTAGCGCAATGCTGGATCTCTGTCCATGGCCCCAGGCACCCAGTGCTGCCACCCTGTTGTTCACCAAATATCTGATGACAGTGGAAGTCAGGTGACCACAGCTCGCCAATCAGAGGCTGCAGCGTCACCATTTGGAACTCTTGGCATCATGACACCCAGGAAGTAAGCGCTGATGCCAGGAGAACACATGGCGACGCTGTGGTTTCTAATTGGCAATTAGAAGAAAGCAGCCAAGTTTTTGTAATCCTCAAAAACCCCTTTAAGTGGGACAAGGGGACTTTTTGGAACCCACTGTAGCCACAACCTCCGCACCTCCTACAGTTACTCTCCTGCCGAGTCGCAGGACCGCAGGATGAAGAGTTCTGTTACAGCCTATGGTGTTATTTCTGTCCTCCTGCACCGAGCTCTCCGGCGACCATACGGGGAAGCATTTTGACGTATATAAATGAGCTGTCATGGCAGCGCTGGTAATTGGTTGGATAACAGGTTTATCCTGACACAGGTTCCTATCTCGGTCCTATTATACGGGATGATGTGACCAGGAATGTTCCGCACAGCTGTTCGCTGACCCAGCGTCTCGTTAGATTTTAGCATTTAGATTGGAATTTTGATACACAGCTGTATCTCTGCATAATTATCATTAATTTGTACATAAAGCCCCGGTTATTCCACGGTGAGCCGGAAATCAATAGAATGCTGAATTACAGATTGAAACACTGATGCAAGATCTGACATTACCGACAAGGGGATTGTGCTTAATTCATTCAACAGCTTCCAAATATTTATTCAATCCAATCTGCATTCATCATATACTTAGCATTCCAGAATAAGTTGTAAACCGCGCCGTATAATGATTCAACATGCGATACCTCACCTTTATTTTTTTTATATATTTCATTAAATGTTTACTTAAAGGGGTTGTCCCGCGGCAGCAAGTGGGTCTATACACTTCTGTATGGCCATATTAATGCACTTTGTAATGTACATTGTGCATTAATTATGAGCCATACAGAAGTTATAAAAAGTTTTATACTTACCTGCTCAATTGCTGGCGTCCTCGTCTCCATGGTGCCGACTAATTTTCGCCCTCCGATGGCCAAATTAGCCGCGCTTGCGCAGTCCGGGTCTTCTCCTGTTCTCTATGGGGCTCCGTGTAGCTCCGCCCCGTCACGTGCCGATTCCAGCCAATCAGGAGGCTGGAATCGGCAATGGACCGCACAGAAGAGCTGCGGTCCATGGAGGAAGAGGATGCCGGCGGCCATCTTCACCGGTAAGTATAGAAGTCACCGGAGCGCGGGGATTAAGGTAAGCGCTCCGGTAAGCTTTCTTTAGGCCCCTGCATCAGGGTTGTCTCGCGCCGAACGGGGGGGGGGGGTTGAAAAAAAAAAAAACCCGTTTCGGCGCGGGACAACCCCTTTAAAAAATTTGAAGGAATTATACAGGATTAAAAAAAAAACAAAAAAAAACAGTCTACTTCTAAAACAGTGCCACACTTCTCCTCAGGTTGTGTGTAGTATTGCAACTCAGTCCCACTCACTTTAAAGGAAGTCTGTCACCTAATTTTAGTGATACGAGTGGATACGCAGTTACGCTGTATGATGAGTCCATAGATACCTTTATCAGTTTCCATTTGGTTACCATTCCTGAGATTTCCCTCCTCAAAAGTGTTGTGCGTGATACGCAAATTAATCATCCGATTTTTTTTTTCCCCATGGTGAACATTCAAAAATGATTTTTTTTAAACTACAAAATGCTAAAAATGCATTTTCTTAGGCATCCTGTCTCCCTCCCAAAAAAATGTATACAAATCGATCCAAAAGCCGTATAAACAATGGTATAAATAAAAATTACAGCTAGCCTAAAAAAAAGCCCTCACATGGCCCTTTGTACAAAAAATAAAAAAGTTTTGTGTCTCAGAGTATGGTGACAGTGAGCGATTTTGTAAAAGTTTTTTTTCTGTTTTAAAAGCAAAGAATTTTAAAAAATATATACTGTATATTTGGCATTGCTGTCATCATACTGTAATAATGTAAGCATCCTGCCTGAGGAAGACTTTCCCGATCTGGGGTTGAAATGCGTAGAATGTTTCACAAATTTTTTGGCTACATGGTTTTTGGGAGTAGTGCAAAGTTCCTGTCGTCTTTGGTGTTCATTAGGTTCTTTACTGTAAGAGCAGTGAGACTATGGAACTCTCTGCCTGAGGACGTGGGGATGGAAAATTTGTTAAAAGAGTGTAAGAGGGGCCGGGATGCCATTCTTGAGTGGTACAGTATTATATGTTATAATTAGAGATGAGCGAGTATATTCGCTAAAGGCAATTGCTCGAGCGAGCATTGCCTTTAGCGAGTATCTCCCCGCTCGAGACTGAAGGTTCGGGTGCCGGCAGCAGGCAGGGAGCTGCGGGGGAGAGCGGGGCGGAACGGAGGGGAGATCTCTCTCTCCCTCTCTCCCCCCCGCTCCCTCCTGCTGACTGCCGCGACTCACCGCTCCCCCGCACCGGCACCCGAACCTTCAGTTTTAAGTGGGCAGATACTCGCTAAAGGCAATCGCTCATCTCTAGTTATAATCATTGGTTACTTCAGAAGGGTCGTTGATCCGGGGATTATTCCGATTGCATCCATTCATCTTGTAACTGGAGTCTTTCTTTAATGTTTATTAGAAAGAAGATAAACTCTTATGAAACCTTAACATCTTGCCGTAATAGTTTTCTGAGGTTCCAATGGGACGAGGAGATAAGCGTTGTCTTATTCCTTGTGGTCTATGAGTCATTGAAGAGAAAACCTCTGTAGACTTTATGGTGGCTTTGTGGTCGGAATATTTTACATGTTCTGGTCACTTCTTGGTGGATTGCTGAGATTTCAATGACATCTTATGTTCCTTGGTTTCAGCTATGACATGGAGTTTAGTACATTTTCTGGCTTCATTTTTCACTTTCAGATGACCAAAACTAAAAAAAGAGATATAATTATTGCCCTCACGGGCGCATGGTGTTAAACAAGTAACAAACAGAGAAATAAGCCTTTTCGAGAACATGAGGGGAAGTAGAAATTGTTTTGCACTGGTTGAGGATTCTACCACATATTCTTGTAACTTACGGCCCAAGAAAAAACACGAAGCATGAAAACATACAGACTGCGTAGATTGAGCATCATGTTCACCTTGTTGGCCAAGAGGAACTATGTAGCAACAACCATGGCACGTTAGTATGTGAACAAGTCCGCTCAATTTATACAGAGTCCACACTGGTGCAAAACATTCTGGTAATGAGGTGTGAGGAGGTCATTCAGTGGGTACAGGAGCACCCAATGGCTTGGTTTTATTTGGACATTTGTAACAATTGGGGTGGAAATTCTCTGTATCCGCAGAGATTGGTGCTAATAGTGACCAAGTGTTACCATGGGGCAGTTGCTGGTCCTCCCGGGGTGGCGGTGTGTGTGGTCCCGCAGTCGGGACGCGTCCCCCCAGCTTGTTGTCTGGCTGCTGAGGACGCGGGTGCCTGGCAGGCGTGGGCGGCATGGTGCTGGCGGCGAGTGGCGCCGTGTGCGCACCTGTGAGTGCAGCTGCCATGCACGAGCTCCCTTTTAGTTGTGTTCTGTTGGGAGTTGGCTGTATCCCTCTCTCCGTCCCTGGGCGGAGGCTTTTGTTTAAAAGTCGGGCAGAGACTTGCAATCACTGCCAGTTATTGGTTTCCCTCAGTGTGCTAGCTAGCCTGCCTCTGTTGGTCTCCTGCTTCTGTCAGCTTGTCTGCTATACTTTGCTATTATCTGCCAGGTTTTTCCATCTTCCTCAGTTCAGCTTAGTATTGTTCGTGTTTGTTATTTACATCTGCCTTTTCTGTCAGTATTCTACCCTTTCCATCCAGGTACGCCAGCGTCCCTTTTTCAGTCCCTAGTGAAAGTAGGGATTGCCGCCCAGTTGTCCGCTAGGGTTAGCCAGAAGTGGAGGCAAGTAGGCAGGGACAGGGGTTGTGGGTGAGATCTAGGGCACCCGAGCTGGCATATCAAGGGTAGTATACCGTAACATAATAACTGGCCCTTAAAATTGCTCTCCAATGGAGGCTATGAGTACCCTCACAAGTCAGTTGCAGGGTTTAGAGGTCGTGATCCAAGACCTGTCCGGTCGTATGGTGGCCCAGGAGCAGCAGAAGTTAGTGCATGTTTCTATCGACCCTTCTATTCCTGAGCCTAAGTGTCCTCTTCCCGAGGTATTTTCAGGGAAGAGGAGCAAGTTTTTTGTTTTTTAGCAGGCATGTAGATTGTATTTTTGGATGTCCGGTAATGTAGTGCTTGGTATGCCCTGGTTGGCACTGCACAATCCCCGATTTGATTGATCCACTCAGGAATTGACATATTGGGGGTTGTCCTGTCATAGTCACTTAGCTACTATATCTATGTGTTCAGCAGATACCGTATTTATTCCTGAGTATTTGTCTGATTTTCATGACGTATTTTCCAAGAAACTGTCTAAGACTTTGCCTCTCCATAGGAAGTGGGACTGTGGTATTGATTTGATCCCCAACAGTTCCATCCCTAAGGGAGCCATTTTCAATTTGTCTGGGCGTGAGCTCGAAGCCCTTAAGTCCTATATCTCAGAGTCTCTGGCCAAACGACATATCAGGCCATCCAGTTGCCCTGCTGGGGCAGGTTTCTTCTTTTAGAGAAGCAGGATGGGACATTGAGGCCTTGTGTGGATTATCGGGCTTTGAATAAAATTACAGTGATGAACCAGTGTTCCTTGCCCCTGATTCCTGATTTATTGAATCAGGTGGTAGGGGCCCACTGTTTTTCCAAATTGGACTTAAGAGGGGCTTACAATTTAATTTGCATCCGAAAGGGAGATTAGTGGAAGACTGCATTCAACACGTCGTTCGGACATTTTGAATGTCTTGTCATGCCCTTCGGACTTTGTAATGCCCCACTGTGTTCCAGGGGTTTATGAACGCGGTCTTGCACGACTTCCTGGGGGTATTTTTGGTCATATATCTCGATGACATTCTGGTTTATTCCCCAGACTGGGATTCACATGTGCGGCACCTGAGGCTGGTTCTGACCCGTTTGCGTGAGTACCAACTTTTTGTCAAGTTGGCTAAATGCATTTTTGGTACTAAACAAGTGTCTTTCCTTGGTTATATGATTTCACCCACGGAGATTCAAATGGAGTCTGATAAAGTGGCAGCAATCTCCCAATGGGTCAGACCAGATAACCTGAAAGCTCTCCAGTAGAGATGAGCGAACGTGTTCGGCTCCGCCCCTTTTCGCCCGAACACCGAACTTTGCGAGCAATTCCGTGCTCGGGCGAAAAAAGTTCGGGGGTCGCCGTGGCAGCGCGGGGGGGTGCGGCGGGGAGTGGGGGGGAGAGGGAGAGAGAGAGGGCTCCCCCCTGTTCCCCGCTGCTGCCGCCCGCACCGCCGCGCCTCTCCCCGCCCCCCGGCGCCCCCCGAATCTTTACGCGCGGACACTGAAGTCCTCGGTAAAGCCGGTGTCCGGGTGCGTAAGTGTTCGTTAAGAACACGTTCGCTCATCTCTACTCTCCAGCGGTTTTTAGATTTCGCGAATTTTTACCGTAAATTCATTAAGAATTATTCTGTTATTGCTCAACCCCTGACTGATCTTACCAAGAAGGGTGCCGACTTGGTAAGATGGTTGCCAGAGGCCCTAGAGGCTTTTAGTCGTCTCAAAAGGGTGTTTACTGCTGCCACGGTGCTAGTACAGCCTGACGCAAGCCGACCGTTCTTCATTGAGGTCGATGCGTCTGAGGTGGGGGCGGGGGCTGTATTGTCTCAGGAAGTCAGCGGGAGACCTGGGTATAGTCCATGTGCGTTCTTCTTGCGGAAGTTCAGTTCGGCGAAACGTAACTACAAAGCGGGTAATCGTGAGTTATTGGTGATAAAGTGGTCTCTAGAAGAGTGGCGTAACCATCTTGAGGGAGCAAGGCATCCCATTACCGTGTATACTGATCATAAAAACTTGAATTATTCACTGAATGTACCCACTAAAATATAACTTTTATTAATAAATATAATTAAAATTGTTTAAAGCCTCACAGACATGTAGACAAACAACACAAACGCTGACGGAACAACAAGTTCCATGCTGGAAAAGAACCACGAAGAATGAGGTGAAAATAGCCCCTCGCTTGAAAAGCTAGGAGATACAAGACTATGTGACACTTATACCTATCCAAGATAAATGCCAAAGGAATATATCTTTGTTAGGATGTGATAGAAGGATAGTGTCACACTAAATCCTCTTACATAAGATGATAAGGGGCTAATGATCCCACTACAGTCGGTGATTTGTGGATGGTGTTTTTAATGAAACAAGCGCTTAGACCTGAAAAAGGCCTTAACCCCCCAATTGGGAGGGATAATTTTTAGCATTTTGCCTCCCAAAAAATGCGATAAAAGTGATCAAAAAAGCCGTACATTCCTCAAAATGGTACCAATAAAAACTACAGCTCGTCTCGCAAAAAAATAAGCCCTTACAGAGCTCCGTACATAGAAAAATAAAAAAGTTACAGGACTTTGAATGCAGCTATAGAGAAAAAAAAAAGATTTCCAAAAAAAAGGTTTTTTATTGCAAAAAAGTGTAAAAACCTAAAAAAAATAAGAATTTTGGTATCGTTGTAATCATACCGACCCGCAGAAAAAATTTAGTGTGTCATCTATGCTGCATGATTAACGCTGTAAAAAAAAAAATCTATAAATCTATAAAAGTTTTACGATATCGTCTATGTACCCAAAAGTGGCACCGATAAAAACTTACAGCTCGCCACGCAAAAAACAAGCCCTTATACGGCCGCGTCGACGGAGAATAAAAAATGGAGATGGGAAAATACCAAATAATCGTTTGGTCCTCAACGCCAAAATAGGCCATGTCCTTAAGGGGTTAAAAATATGTATTTGCAGGTTGAAAGACCATTAGTGAGGTCAGAAAAAAATGGCCATTCTAAGGGGTATTTCATTTATCTGAGATTTTTTTTCGACTCCATTTGTAGAGAATTGTGACAACAAAAAGCCCCACAGAACTACATTACACTTTGGTTTGGTGTATACTGTCTCAATGCCACATAGGCGAAATGTCGCACATGGTCGAATAAAGATCCGTTTCGTTTTTTTCCCCCTCAAGCTTGGAGCGTTGTCCTTATTTCTATTTTTGCCTATTTCCACAGCATACAGTAAATTTACACCGTTAGCCCGTTCGGACGCAGTAATTACAGTTTCCCACAATGTTCACACAATGGCTGTAGGAACTCCCAGGGCCTTCTTTATTCTCTGTTTATATTGAGTCATGTTGTGACCTGACATATGTAAAGACGGTAAATTACCGCTCTCACGGGATGAATAGCAGGGCATTTAGAGGAAAATAATAGCGATTGTGCAGTTCTGGTTGAGACAGTAAATCAGGTGTGTGTCTGTGGTCAGAGGCGGATGAGCGGATGAGACATTACATGGAGGGTGACGTAATTACTATCCCAGCACGGGAATCGCGACTTTTTATTATCGTCTTCAAGCGGTTTGTTTTGTCAAGGAAAATAGTATATTCATGAGGTGCGAAAGAGGAGAAGATCAACAGTCGGCTGTCTGAGGAACGAAAAACATACATAGTAACGGAATCATTCCAATTATGATAGTACCAGGGGGTTCTTCATTTAATGTCTGCTCTAGCGGAACCTGGAATTTCTTATGTTTTCTCAGATTAACACAACGGGAGGCGTTTATAAAGAAGAGTTTTTTGAAACATGTTTGTTTTTGTTTCTTTATTAAATGTTTCTTACGATAACCATTCTTTACTGCATATTAGACGCCGAAACAAGAACAAGGCATGCAGCAGACAAAGCAGCCCTAGGGCCTAAACAGATGGGCGTCTTTTGGTCCTGTTATAACGGGATGAAACGAAACCATTGATTTTAATGGTTTCGTTTCCACTATCGGGATTCTTGAGCATTAATACTGCAAGTGAGAAAAGGTAGGACTTGTCCTATGTTTCTCGCAAGTAGTTAATACTACATGCTAGAAAATACGGCAGGACCTATCTTCCCGCTTTTTTAAATTTTTTCAAACTCGTGCGCACAGTTCGAATAGTCTGAAAAAAAAACTACCAACAAAGCAGTTCATATGCTAATACGCTCCATAGTGGGGAGCATATTAGCGCATGCCCGATGTGCTTAAATCCTTATTCAAGAGGTGGACTTACTTACCTATGTAAGTAAGGGGGTGGCACAACACAAGATTCAGGATATGATGCAGGAGATGGAGTAACCAAAGTGTACCGTATTTATTGATAAACACAAATAGAAATGGACAATAAGGGTATTGTCACGTCTGCTTCAAGCGTGCGATAACTGCAAACCAGAATAAAGTGAACTACAAACGAGACTTGTGAGGAGACATCCAACAATGGCTGACAAACACTAAAACACCCACCTAGAAAACCAACTCACGTAAGTAGATGGAATAGCTATAGTACCTACTAGGTATTGGTTCATATTTTGGCCAAGATACTAAAGCTCAGAAGGGTCCTCGTTGTCTCGTGAATCCCTACTTTAACTAGACAACTCAAACCACAGGGAGTCCTGCCTGCAAGCGGGGTTATCGTCCCAATAGGGACGGCCCCACGCTGGAACCTAGGGGCCTGGCTTGCCATAGATGTAAACGGCATACAAGTTGAACAGGAAACACCAGCGGACAAGGAAATTCCACCCAGAATTTGATGCGTGCAACAACACCAAGCAACAGGTGCATGACTCCAAACACCAGGGTTTTGAGAAGGAATGAGGAGAAAGATGAATCACCAGCTCCATCTAACAAGAGTGGCTGGCATCTATGTGCAGCATAGCAGTGGTGATTGGCTGACTGGAGCAATACACACCCAGCCAGCTCAATCATCCAACACCTGTGAAAGCGTGCTCCTGGAAACCCATAGAATTACAGTTCCCTGGAGCACGGACTTTGATACAGTTTTTAGAGGCAGAATTCACACTGAAAAGTCTTCAGTGAATGCCGCCATCTGAACATACCCTAATAGTATACTAACATACTACAATGTAATAATGGTTACATAATTAAACCTTTTCACTTGGAATCATCAGTCACTAACTACAGCTAACTAGATCCTAAGGATTATAGTTTGTGTACAATAGGAAATAATTCCCCAAGAACACCATCAATAACACTTAAATATTATCAGCACTGTTTCACACAGCGTTCGATTGTGGAATATTTGGCATAGCAGCACAGCTTTCCCTTAGGTGTTAATATTCCAATGCAGTTTCTTTGAAAAGCGGGTTCCCGTATTCACGTATAATGTGCCCTAAATAACTTAGTTCATAACTTGGGTTTGAGCATCAGAAACTTGTTCAGTGTTGGTGTCTGCAATATGAGCCCTATCTGCTATAGCAGGCCTGCTAACACACGGTCTTTAATCCTTTCCTCAGTGTGCACCTACTGTCAGATTGAGGCTAGCCTCACTTACAATAAGTCACAGGGGAGTACTTACGTTGACTGATCCAGGCTAGACCAGGATCAGACGCTCTCCTCCACCACAATTTCTGTAAACCTTTGTCACTTTCCACGTGTCCAGGTATCCCGCTGGTCTGGAGACACAATGCTGTCTCTCTCTCTTGTCTCCAGACACCAGGCAGTCTCTAGTACTGTCCTCTCTCAGTAATTCCAGCAGCTTCCCCTCACAGGCAGCAGCTCCTCAACTCTTGCTGCTCAGCACTGTCTCTCCACTGTGACTCAGTACAAAATGTCCCTTTTATAACTAAGGCTACAATCTCTAAAAAGTTCCCTGTGAGCATGCTCAGTTCCAATGTGCCGAAATCATCTCCATAGCAACATATTAACCCTTTCCAATCCACTGTCTGAAGTCTAAAGACATTCTGATTGAAAGCTGTACAGCTCCGATGTTGGAAGACGTCCGGCAGGTTATTCTTACTGTAGATTACTGGCCGCTCTGTTGTGGGAGGCCTCTCCAGTATGTCCCATACTGCAGTACTGGCTGTAGCCAGCAGATGGCGACATTGTATAATGCGAGAAAGAATAAGCTTCCTAGAAAACCCTGAATCCAAAATTGGATTGCAAAGGGTTAACCCTTTAGGGTAGCCCCGTAAATTATGTAACATACTCTCCACTGTTAGTAAGTTAGATACACCACCATCTGCCTGTTGTTTTTCCTATTGATCTGTAACAATACAAAGTAAATAAGCAAAGTTCCCCCTGTGTTTGATGACTTATTCAACCTGCCATTCAGCAATAGCTGTTTCTGTTTTCAGCCATGATCGGAAGTGAAGCCTGCGTTACAATCCAACGCTCATAAACTTCCAGATAAAATCAGTGGGTGCGGCTGACATGAATTAAATGTGTATGGCCACCTTAAGGGATATTCTCAAGGAAATGTGCCATTTTATGTTAAAGGGGTTGTCCCGCGCCGAAACAGGTTTTTTTTTTTTTTAACCCCCCCCCCCCCCCCGTTCGGCGCGAGACAACCCCAATGCAGGGGTTAAAAAAACAAACCGCTCAGCGCTTACCTGAATCCCGGCGGTCCGGCGTCTTCATACTTACCTGCTGAAGATGGCCGCCGGGGTCTGCTCCCTCCGTGGACCGCAGCTCTTCTGTGCGGTCCATTGCCGATTCCAGCCTCCTGATTGGCTGGAATCGGCACGTGACGGGGCGGAGCTACACATTCTGCACATTCTGCACGGCATTCTGCACGAGCGGCTCCATTGAAGAGAGCAGAAGACCCGGACTGCGCAAGCGCGGCTAATTTGGCCATCGGAGGGCGAAAATTAGTCGGCTCCATGGGAACGAGGACGCTAGCAACGGAGCAGGTAAGTAAAAAACTTTTTAGAACTTCTGTATGGCTCATAATTAATGCACAATGTACATTACAAAGTGCATTAATATGGCCATACAGAAGTGTATAGACCCACTTGCTGCCGCGGGACAACCCCTTTAAGCACACTAGAGTACAGATCCAAATACATTGTCTAGATTATCATGAAATGAATATCTCATGGCAGAGCACGAGGCACCGAAAGGGCCGGGTCCACAGCCAGTAGTGAGTATAGCTGCTGTTTTCCTATTTGTAACTTATCGGCTCAGTTCTTCCCGATAGATGAATTACCGCACTCACCCACCTAGGCAAAAATGTTGTATATTTGAATCAGCTCAGGAAGCAAATCTTCAAAAATCTGCATGCAAGAGGAAATTTTGTCAAGTTTACTAACGCATTCAGCCTTCCAAGATAAGCAAAGTGATTGGGTTCTCTAATTCTATGCAGCAATTTGTCCAAACCTCAAGTGTCAGGTCGAAGCCAGTAAAAGGAGACGTGTTGGCTTTCTCGGGTTTCAGTCACTCTTGAAAATCATTCTAGACATGGAGTGCATAAGAGACAATATTTGCAGAAATGGACCAGAATGCTGCCGTATTTACTGTCACAAAGAAGCGAGCCAAGAAATTCATTTTACTATCCTGCGTCTGGGAAAACAAATTCAGAAGAAAACATATTTCAGCAATGCCAGCTGTTACATCCTCATTGCATCAATGCTAATACACGGAATTAGTCGGAAAAACATCCCCTCGGTCAGCTAAGAAAGTGACACTGGCAATGGCCTGACAAACCTTTTTGACACCTATGAAGAATTTGGCAAAATTCCGCCTGAAGAACAGTAAGCACCATTAACCGATCCTAAGGTGATTTCTTATACAGGACTCAGTGCTGCCCTCGCTTAGTAGAGGTGGAAGTATGGGTGGCTTCAGAAAGATAGACTGTGAAAGGACTGTGGCCATAGATTGAGCCCCACGTCTACCCTCCTGTTTGCACAGGTAAAGTAGCTTGTCCGTATGGGCAGCTTTGCTTGGTACGGATATGCAGCTGAATCTATTGGAATGGGATTGCGCAGCAGTAGCAAACTCAGCCATCTATATAAATGAGCCATTGATCACTGTGTTGATTGTTAGGGGTCTGAGCAGAGGCGTAACTTGAAGCTCCTGGGCCCCGATGCAAAACCTGTAACAGGGTCCTCAACTATAATGCTTTATTAATAGTACTGGGCTCCCTATATGGAGAAGAGAGGCCTTATGGGCCCCTAAGGCTCCTGGGCCCGGGTGCAACCGCATCCCCTGCACCCTCTATAGTTACGCCCCTGAGTCTGAGGGGTAGGACACTCACTTATAAATCATTGAGAGCCTATAGACTTCAAAGTGTTGTGCTTGTTTCCATAGCCCATTTTATGCAGGCAAACAGCGGAATGCCCAGGTCCCACTCTTGACCCCACCGGCAAACAGCTGATATTGCTGGGAGAAGCCACGGCCAACAAGATATTTCCCATGCAGCAGCGGAAATGTAAGGTTACAGGATGGGCACTCACATGGATGGCTGTCCTGTAATTACAAGAACGCCAAATGGTCTACCTTGATGGGAGTCGCTCTAACAAAACGGCTGTCCATTCTTGCCCTTTAATTCTACTGTTTACACGGGCAAATTGGCATTTCCATATGCGCAATAGTGCTTGGTACTTGCCACTCAGTACCAACTATTTGAATGGCACTGAGCAGCAGTACCAAACCTAACTGTCCATTGATTATTCTGCTGATTGGCAGGAGCTTCAGGGGTTGACCTTCACTGATGAATCATTGATGGCCTATCATACCAATATCAATCTTTTAAGGGGTGTGCCAACTTGCGCAATCATCGGAACTTGGAGCGAACAGCTGATTGCAAAGGTCTCTCTCACGGCTGATATTGCCTGGGGAAGCTGCAGCCAGTTAGACATTTCTACTGCAGGAAAAATGGCACGTGGTCTGCCCATACAAGAATGAGTCCTACAGTGCGGTTCTCCATTTTGGCCATGGAAGGGGGCAGTCCCAAGTGGTGACCCTTCTCTGTGACATTCATATGCGTAATAGTACATATGAATGAGTTATGCCATCTCAACACAACCCCTTTAAGTCCTGGAAAAGCTCTTTATACATACGAAAGGCTAAAATTGGTTTACTTTTCTTTAGAACCTCCAAGTAAGGGCTTTTACCCACTAGCGCTTTTTTAATGCTGCGATATCGCAGCGTTTTTTTTACTGCAAATGTCAATGGGACCTTTTTAAAGTTAAAATCGAATTGCACAAAAATCGCAGAAGCGCAAACTTGCGACTTTTGTGCGATTTTAACATAAGAAAGTCCCATTGACATGTGCAGTAAAAAAAAAAAAACGCAGCGATATCGTAGCGCTAAAAAAACATTAATGGGTAAAAGCCCTTATGTTGCAACCAAAAAGTATCTAGCTTCTATCCAGACAACTGGTCGGTGCCCCTTGGGCCTCACTGCTAGTTTCCTAATTTCAATTTTGGAACCAATTGTGCATCTAGGGTGATAGCATAATCCATCTCCAGAATATAGAATGTGTTGGGCCCATGCCACATATTTGGTTGGTCCATGGGAAAGGGGGAAACAAAAAACTTTTTGGGGCTTCTAACGGAAACATTTTTACAGATCCCTGGCATGACAACTTATTGGTATGTGAGAGCTGCCTGAGCCTCCTATAGCATATCACCTGTACTGCCCGGATAATGGCCCTGCCTTCAAGTGTTAGATACCTATCCAAGGGACCACAGGCAAGCGGTTTGGGGCATTCCTGGTTTTCTGAATTGATGCCAGTCTGACTTATATAGGATGCAGGAGTTGCCATTGTTGAACAAACAATGCTTTATTAACTGCAAAATAGGATAACGGTAACTTGTGACCGGGTGCTTCGGGTATCTCAGTTGGTCAATAAAATTCAAGAATCCATATGAACGGTTGTTAATCACAGCCCTAACCTGGTTGATTGGGAATAGCAGTAAATGATAATTGCATTACTAAACAGTCTTAATATTCACTATCTGCAACAACTCTACGCTAGGATGACCAGAAATTACTCTCTTCCAGGCCAACTGTCATGGGTTCAATGTCGTCAGAGGGGAGGGAACAGAGGAACCACTTGGAACTGATTTCACAATTCAGCACTCCTTTCTCTGTTCACCAGAGGAAAACTGCCCATAGGACAATTTCTACAGCCTTGTAGCACAAACCAGGAGAGACTCCCTTCTTCCTCTATCCACAGCCTAGCTGCTCTCCACACACCCTGCAAGCTTCTCAATGTCTGTATCGCTTTCTCCTGGAGAGAACCATCATTCAGACTGTATTTGTAACATAGCAGTACACCAGGAGAGACTCCTGCGTCAACCTCTGTCCTGCCCCAAGCACCTCTCTCAACTACTTCCTGCCTCTTCTTCCTGCTCAGCTCTGTTCCCCTTCTTAAAAGAAATGGTTCGATTACAAAGAAAATAACATTATACTATTATTAAACAACAATAAACGGTAATTCACCCCCAATTCACCTACATGGAATACGTTGCAAACACAAAAAAGTACAGTAGCAGGAAAGAATATAAGGAAAAACAGAGATACTTCAGTTAAGTCCTTATGGGTGAAAACATACTGAATATCAAATGTACTGCCAATAGCCACGATGACAAGTCTGTATATCAAGAAATAAAAATGTATGATAGTTAAAAAAATGACGTATTCTATTTCATTGGTTCTTAGAATTGTAGCTGTAACCGTATGCACAGAGTTCTCCGTTGAGAATAAATATCTTGACCTAAATTTCCAGCAGCTACTTAGTTTATGAACTGGAACAGAGAGAGAATCTAGAAATAATTTTGTCTAATTTGATCCATTGAGCTGTAAATCACATTAATGTAGTGTATGATATTGATTAAAACAACTCAAGTCGTTTCTGTAGGTATATGGATCCGAGTTTTTCATAATTATTTCCCTTTAGGTTTTTCACGGTCTCATCAAACATTTAGATTACTGCCGGTGACAGGAAATAATAATCCTTTCATCAACAATCACATTCACGGGTCTTGGCTGGAAGATACTGTCCGCTGAGAAGGATGTGCATCCTACTATGGGGCTATAAGTGCGGCATGGAAAATATGACACAGAGATGGAAAGTGATTATAGGTACGTCGTAGACATTTATGGTCACCCCCTGGAGGACAAGACCGCAGGGCACATACTGTATATACGATATAAATATGTCCTAATGAGGCTTCGTAGTGTTGATACGGATTACGTACATTTAAAGGTAATGTATTATTAGAAAATGACATCATTTCCGATTTTATTATATTTTTAACCCCTTAATGCCACGGGGCGTAAAGTTACATCATGGCAGCGTGGTACTGAATGCAACAGGATGTAACCTTACGTCATGTGGATGGCGTGGGATCGGAAGTATTACTGTTACCGATAGCCGACCTCCTGCTACAACAGCAGGGGTACATGGGTACAGCGACCCCCTCCGCGATGTAATCACAGAGGGACGATGGGTTGGCAAGGCAACAGGACGCCAAATACTGGCTTCCTGCTTTGCCATTGCCTATCATCGCTGCTACAGGCAATAAGGCATTGCACATAAGTCCTGCAATGCTTTATCATAGCAATCATAGCTGCTATGGATAAAGTCCCCTTCAGTGACATAAACAGTTTTAAAAAAAATAGTGTAAAAAAGACCATGTAAAAATTTAAAAAAAAAACACTTTTTTTCTCATTTTCCTCTGCTATGGATCAGGACTAGAGATGAGCGAGCATACTCGTTAAGGGCAATTGCTCGAGCGAGCATTGCCCTTAGCGAGTACCTGCCCGCTCGAGAGAAAAGGTTCGGGTGCCGACGCGGGGTAGCGGTGAGTTGCGGGAGTCAGCAGGGGAGAGCGGGGGGGGGGGGGAGGGAGAGAGATACTCGCTAAGGGCAATACTCGCTCATCACTAATCAGGACCCTTTCAGTGACATAAACAATGTGCATAAAAGTGATCAAAAAAGTCATATGTACCTCAAAATGGTGCCAATAAAAACTACAGCTCGTGACGCAAAAAACTAGCCCTCACAGAGCTCTGTCCATGGAAAAATAGAAAAGTTATGGGACTTTGAATGTAGCAGTGTAAAAATAATTACAATTTCCAAAAATAGGGGGTTTCATTGCGCAAAAGTTGAAAAACCTAAAAAAATTATAATATTTTTGGTATCGTTTAAATTGTTCTGACCCACAGAAAAAATGTATTGTGTCATTTATGCTTGACGCTGTAAAAAAACAACAAAACAATGTCAGAATTGATGTGTTTTCTCTCTCTGCTCTCAAAAAAAAAATAATCCACAATACATTATATGCACCCAAAAAATGATACCAATAAAAACTACAGTTCGTCACACAAAAAGCAAGCCCTCATACGGCCCTGTTAATGGAAAAATAAAAAAGTTATGGCTTTTGAAGTGTGGAGATGAAAATCCCCCAAAAATCGTTGCGTCCTTATGCCCAAAATAGGCCATGTCCTTAAAGGGGTTGTCCCGCGCCGAAACGGGGTTTTTTTTTTTCAACAGCCCCCCCCCCCTTTCGGCGCGAGACAAACCCGATGCAGGGACTTAAAAAAAAAACCGCACAGCGCTTACCTTAATCCCCGCGCTCCAGTGACTTCTTACTTACCGGTTGAAGATGGCCGCCGGGATCTTCTCCCTCGGTGGACCGCAGGGCTTCTGTGCGGTCCATTGCCGATTCCAGCCTCCTGATTGGCTGGAATCGGCACGTGACGGGGCGGAGCTACAAGGAGCCGCTCTCCGGCACGAGCGGCCCCATTCAGAAAAGCAGAAGACCGGACTGCGCAAGCGCGTCTAATCTAGCGATTAGACGCTGAAAATTAGACGGCACCATGGAGACGAGGACGCCAGCAACGGAGCAGGTAAGTGAATAACTTCTGTATGGCTCATATTTAATGCACGATGTACATTACAAAGTGCATTAATATGGCCATACAGAAGTGTATAACCCCACTTGCTTTCGCGGGACAACCCCTTTAAGGGGTTAAAATGGTGATATTTTTTAAAGGTTTTATGTGATTATATATAAAAGGAATATTGAAATAGTACATTTTTCACACTGTCCATTATGGGTACATCGCATTTTTATGCAATTAGTATAAACAATAGTTGAGCACATTTTTTTCAGATGTTAAATGTCTATAAGTGGTGAAGTGTGTGTTTCTGTTACTGTATTTGTTGCAGCTCGGCTTACATGCACCATCACATTTAGTTTGTTTATTGAATGGTCTAACGTTTGTTATTTTGATATTAGTATTATTATTTGAGACCCCCGCTATCCCCCGCCGCCCCCCCCCCCCCCCGAGCACGCTCGGACACGAATGCAGTTACTCGAGTAGAGCGAGGCTCGCTCGAATAACTGGCTTATCCGAGCGTGCTCGCTCATCTCTAATCATGACTAGAGATGGGGGTCGGGGTCGGCGTGGTGGAGCGCGGGGTAGCAGTGGGGAACAGGGGGCAGCTCTCTCTCCCCCCCCCCCCCACTCCCCTCTGCAACCCCCCCGCTCGCTCCCCGAATCTTTTCGCCCAAGTAGTCAGTTACTCGAAAAAAGCAGTGCTCAATTGCGAAATCACCCTAAATGAGTACGTTCGCTCATCTCTAATCATAACCCTTCTAACCCTTCTGGTGAGTTTGCAGTCAGCTGAAACTTCCTGTTTTCTGTAGCTCACTTCTGTCGTCTTTGCTGTATAGACTGGGAAAGGATGAACAGAGTCATTTCACTATCATTGGAGGATGAGAGAGTTGTCACTTTGTTTTAGCTCACTGAGATGGAGCCACTAGTGAGTGGCTTCTCGCTCAGTGTAAACAGGCAGTTGCTTATCTTTAAATGACTGTCTATTCACAGTGAATGGAGATGGGTGGCAGGAAGAGTTATCCAACACGCACTGTCTCCATTCACTGTACAACTATCGCTCCTGTTTGAAAGCACATAGTAGTCATTGGAATGACTGACAGGCGCTTCTGTGCATAAAAGTACTCCAAGACTCTAATGGACCTTGTAGACAGAATGAGAATCTCACAATTCTCATTTGCCTGAGTGAATAAGCTGGTGTTGTCCTCACCAGTTCGTTTGTGCTCAAGCAGCTGGTTTATATCGCACGATTCTCGTTGAGAAGGACGAGCAAAAACCTCACAATCTCTGCAGATAGGCCATCAATGTAAAACACTGGTAAAGAGTGTTAGTGGAATGCCATCTGAGCCGGCGGCGCATACGTATCTAATTTTCTGAACAGACCTCTTCCTGTGACAGAGCATCCGTAGGCACAGAATGGTCATCCACAGCAACTGATGCGAGTTCATCGCGGTCATGGCACGGGTTAGCTAGTGGATGGTTTAGGGTGGATGAGAAATGTTCACACCAGCATTGAAGTGTCTCGTCATGGTTGGTACAAGGGCTGCCATTGGATTTTTTGATTGGCATATGCCAGCTGGTTCCTGAGGACCCTCGGATTCTGGCGACTGCTTTGTATGCTGCTCCTAGATTGTTTGACTTCAGACCCTCCTTAGCTTCATCAGCCAGAGCATTATAGTACCGCTCCTTGTCTTTCTTGGCCTTTTCCCGGAACACACCCTTCAGTCTCTTACATTCCGCTTGGTCATTTTCAAGGCGGGCTTTCGACTTCGCTTCAAGGACCTGCATGGTGTCGTCCGTTAGCCAGGGCTGTCTACAGGGACGCCGGTATCCAAGAACGGTCTATGCGATTTCACGGATAGTATCTCTTGTGACATTCCAAGCTGCCTCTGGTTCATCTGGAAGATTGCCCAGAGCGTGGAAGCAGTTTTCGATTGCGATATTGTATTGACATTCGAGTGCTGGATTTTCCCTCAGAGCGTCAACGTTTAATAAAGGTAAAGAGTGTGCCCACTCTATATTAAACAGTGTACCCATGTTGACTGATATAATGACAGGGACAGTCTTGAAGACTCCTTTCGTAAATGGGAGATGGCAAAACACATAAAGCTTCTCCGTTATTTGACATCGTTCAAGGATAGATGAAACTCAGGTTATTTTCCATGAAATTCGACAAGAGTGAACCCATGCCAGATCACCAGGATTTCTAAGCTATTAGATGCCAGATAAAAGACTTTTGCTATATTAAGTAGATAATGGCAATATCAGTAGTAACTAGAACTGTTCTTAAGACAACCATAAATTATCCAAAATTAGTGCACAATCCCCGATAGATCCTCAAAACCTAAATGACCTTATTAAATGGTTTTCATTAGGGGGTTGAAATATTTTCCGAAAGGAAATCTAAAAAGCTTACCAAGCACCTTTTAAGAGGATAAATAAAGTGGTAGGGATACTATTAAAAGCTAATGTAGAAATCTAGTGGAAAAATATGCCAGCCGGTGGGTTTCACCATCTGGAAGTGCAGTCCTTACAAGTACTGCCAACCCCATGATCACCCAGATAGCTTCCTCCTACAACATCTTCCAGTGCGCAAAGAGGACAGTGAGATGTCACTTAATAATATGTGGCTTGTTTGCTTTGAACCGGGACCTGCTACCAGGCATGAACCTCTTAGTAGACCCACAATCTAGAACTGAGAAGACTTGTGCAGGCCCAAGTGCGGTATCAACCACCCAAGGTGTAGATGCAAGCATCCTTCTGAAGTCTCATTATATAGTACTCTGGAAATGACACCCTGTGGTTTAGACATTTTCTGGGCATCCGAGTAGATTTTACCACTTCAATGAAGCCCCATCGTTGTAAATTAAAATGTGTTGAAAATATTTCTGTTTTATTCACTTTATTAAACAGATCTCACTTTTCTTTTATATGGCTTTAACACGAGCGTTGGCAATATAGGCAGCAAGCCTAATAATTATACATGTGATAAATTTTATGACCCTCCAATGGGATAAGAATTTAGCGATGTTTACTAAAGTCTACCAGCTGCGCTGTTTGACCTGGACCAGCGCAAATAGAAGGAAATGTGTGTTACAGACCAGGATGGAAGTGCAAAAATTATATTTTTTTGCTAATACAGAATATTTAACCATAAAAATTAGGTCACAAAGTTTAAGGCGTTTTATTACCTATCCAATAGGATAGGTGATAAAAGTCTGATCAGTGGAGGTCTCACCTCTGGGGCACCCACTGATTCCAAGAATGGGGGTTCCTGTACCCTCTCTTCTCCTTGCTGCTGGACCCCCTTCATGGGATTGGTGGGGGTGTCACCCATCATATGATCTGTTGTCTGTTGTGGTATAACCCCTTGAAGTAAATATTTTTACATCAAAAGATTGGGGTTCCATGTGAATGAGAAAGCTTTCTTGTTGCCCAAGGCAGGGATACCAGAATGCCCCTTTCACTGGTCTCTAAAGTGGGACAGTATAGGTGTTGGAAGGACGATCGTTTAAGTCGTTTTCCAGGACTTTAATATCGATGGCCATAAGTATCAGATTAGTGAGGGTTCGGGAGAGCACTGCAGCATCTTCATGTTTTACCAGGCATTGCTCCATACATTTTGTAGCGGCTGTGCCTCGTACAGAAGCTCAGTCCTATTCACTTTAATGGGAATCTGTCACCTACTTTCAGCCTACAAGCCAAGTTTATGGGCTCAAGTGTCATACTTACCTTCCTCCGGTGTCACCACCACTAGTCTGCCTGTTATAATTTTATAATGGTTGGACTATATAGCAGCGGCGTCTTCCAGTGTTCACATTGGGGGAGTGATGGAAAGGTAAGTGCAACACTTACATCCCTGAACTTATTGGGTCACCTACTTTCAGCTCATGAGCTTAGCTTATAGGGCTAAAAGTAGGTAGCCAAGTCTCTAAGAACACAACAACTCCTTCCATCAGCTGATCCATGTGTGGAGAATAAAAAACTGTAGCAGTAGGAGGCAAATTGCAGAAGGAATGAGACCTAGCCACAATACAAAATTGAAATCCATGTTCTAGGGCCCACAGGGGGCCATGTGCTGTACCATCATTTAGCACATCCATGACTTCCTATTCAAGTATACCATTATTTTAATATAGGACGTCAGTGGTCAATACTGCGTTTTTTCCATGTTCTACTTATACCCAGGACTGTGACTATAACAAGGGGGTGCCCCTCTACGTCTTGAGGAAAGAAGGTTTCTACACAACCTAGAAGGGGATTCTTTACTGTAAGAGCAGTGAGATTATACAGCTCTCTACCTGAAGACGTGCTGATGGCAAACTCGATAAAAGAGTACAAGCGGGGCCTAGATGCCTTTCTTGAATGTCACAATTACATGTTATAATCACTGATTGCTGGAGATTGATCGGTGATCCATGGGGTTATTCTGATTGCCAGACTTGGAGTTGTCCCTAAAAGGAGGAAAATTAGCTTATGTCTTCCTCTGGATCAACATTGCAGGGAAATAGGCTAAACTGCATTGACATGTGCCTTTTTGTCAAACTCACTATAACTCAAGGTATGTTTTTGCAGAACCCAACATCTGCTCATAAATCATACATAGTTCTTGCAAGCAGTAACAATATCAATACCTATGAAACTGAATTACTTTGCAAGGCAGAAGAGTGTCCCGTAATCTAAAGTATATTAAAACACAAATTAACATTGGTACCAAAGTAGAGACTGTGATGCTGGCGATATGGACATCAGGTGTTGACGGCTAAGACTTAACTAAAGCAGCCTGACTTGCCATTCCAAAAACTTAATGTGTTATTGTTGTCGGCTGTTCAAGATCAACTCTGCGGTCCTGGTATAGTTGTTGCATAGCCAGGTGGTCTCAGGGCTACTGCTCTGCTGTTTGTCTTATATCTTGTCAAAACCATTTATTTGTCTTAGAAAGCCAAGTATCTGTTTATGTTATGCCATCGGCTCTGCTGTTTATTCATGCGCCGCACTGTGTGGCAGATGCTAATGGTTTGCACAGTTTCTGTTGGCTTTAAGGAATCGTGTATGAAAGTATTCAACAAAACCTTCTCATGTGGTCTGTTCCTCCAAGCAACTTTGCCTTCCTTCACTTCTGTGTCGTTTCCTGCCCGGTCTCCGATCCTCTAAGTTCTTCATGGGAATATTAAGGAAACAAGAGAAGCAAGAACACAATTTTCTTTCAGTTATTTGTTTAAAACTAAATGCTTACCGTTTTGTAACTCCGTCGTCTGCGTCGTAATCTGTATCCTGTGTCAAATCCCATCGCCCGCCACACGTAGGCTTTGGCTTCTTTCTTCTATGTTAATGTGGAGACACAGGAAGGTTCAAATGGGCTGCTATTAGAGATGAGCGAGTATACTCGCTAAGGCACATTACCCGAGCGAGTAGTGCCTTAGCCGAGTATCTCCCCGCTCGTCTCTAAAGATTCGGGGGCCTGTGCGGGTGACAGGTGAGTTGCGGCGGGGAGCGGGCGGGAAAGAGGGAGAGGGAGATCTCCCCTCCGTTCGTCCCCGCTCTCCCCCGCCGGCCCCCAAATCTTTAGAGACAACCGGGGAGATACTCGGCTAAGGCACTACTCGCTCGGGTAATGTGCCTTAGCGAGTATACTCGCTCATCTCTAGCTGCTATTACTGTGCCGTACCATCTAGGTCACTAATACGGCCATGCTTGCATTCATACAGAAGTACATCTGGGTAGAAAATGCTTTTCCATTAGACATTCCAGATTGCTTCCTCTCGAGACATACTTTTACTTGAAGTCATTTCCGTTTTCCTTTTCGATTGACTCTCTTAGGAAACCGTTTTTACTCATTAGTGATTCTCAAAGAACTTGGTTACATGATGAAGACTTAGTGACTTTTTTTGTACCTAGTAAAATGTAGTCCGGTATCATATTAAAGGCTTTCGATTGACAGATTTATGGTGACCTGGCAAAACATTCCTCACTAATCTCTTAATTTGCAGCAGATCGTTTTACTATACGGGAGCAGTGCTGGCTGGATGGAAAATACAAAATGTTCATTCCCAAACCGGGATGTTTCTTTACAGACCAAGTCATAACATGAGCTGCTTCCTACAATGAACTGGCTTATCCCTGCGGACCTATTTCCATCATGTAGCAACTGGTTTCTCTACACGATGTTCTACTTTGTGGTAACATGAAGAAAATCATTAAGAGAAATATTTTGGAGAATGGATGGGTGTATCAGTTTTCATTACCCACCTAATACCTTCTCTTCTGCACAATGCCTGATGACGTTATCCACACGCACGAGCCACATCACCTTGACAATATTTTAAGCAGGCGCCTGGCAAAACTCTTAAAGTGGGGTCATGCAATGGCAAATGTCAGCATATAATGCTTGTAGATATTGAAGAAGAGGCATAGCTACGGAAGGTGCAGAAGTCACAATGATAACTGGATCCTGATGCCCGAGGGGACCCAAAAACATCTCTGTTACACTATCCAACAAAAGTGATCGGACACCTGAGCAAGAATCACTATCTGTTACACTATCCTAACCTGTCCTGCAATAAACAGACAATGCGATGATTTTGATGGGCATTGAGTAATGCTTAATTTTCCCTGAGGTGGCACTTAAAGATGTAATTTAAAGGGGTATTCTCATCTCAGCCCCTATCCAGTCTCATCCAGGCTCCAAGGTAGCCAGGCATTATGGAAGTTAAATGCCCATGTATATATCTATGAATATTACTGCTGTACTCTCTTTATGTTCCTGTCAAGACTTTCAGAAAGAGGTCACATGACTGTATCTTTGTACTATAACTTTGCTGTTATAGACTAACAGGACTTGAGCTGCCTGCTTATTGGCTGATGGACTAGATATCAAGGGCAGGCTCTGGTTTGACTCAGTAGTTTCAGAGAGTAGAAAGAAGAGAGACTCTGCTAGTGAGAGCTGCAGCAGAGCTGACATGCAGCTGGACTTGTGAGATTCTGGAACAGCAAAGAGCCTTGTGAGGAATGAGCTGTCCCAATGCTACTGGAGAGTTGGGTTTTCCTGTACCAGGGAAAGAGCACAACTTGGATTCCTGGAATAGCGCTACTCAGCTGTTACAATGTGGGTGTCAGAGGGAAGTCTGTCTATCATCCAAGAAAATATCAGCTGCAATTACCAACCACAAGTGCCAAGCTGTCACCAGCAGGGAGACCAGATAGACCGATAGCCAGTATCCGGATATTTAAGTGTTGGTGGTGTGTAGAGATGAGCGAGCATACTCGGTAAGGACAGATACTCGAGTGAGTATCGTCCTTACCGAGTACCTGCCTGCTCACCTGTTACAGAAGCAGTTAAGCACCTTGTGCTATGTTGTTTCCATAACTTGTGAGATGTAGGATATACCATAAATGTCTGACACATCCAGGTTCCACATCTGGGACTTACACATATCTCAAGTACGAGAAGCTGCGTTCACATTCTTCCTCACCTTGTCCTCTTGGCTGCGGCATCCAGGCTCTGAAAGGTGACTGCAGCAACCACGTGCTGTACTACTGAATGCATGGCACAGTGCTGAGTGCTGACACCACTGGCAATATGGCGCATGATCATTGTGGCCACAGATTGGCTGCAGCGGTCACATTCTGCCGGCTTGTAAGTAAAGAATGGGGAAGGCTTCCGCACTGTATTGTCGGGAGAAAGAAGAGATGACAGTGTTGGTTTTTTTGTTTTACAACATTTGCAGCTGTTTTTACACTTTTTTACAGGTTGATAATCCTGTTAATATGGCACATTGGCAATATTACTAGACATCTTGGAAGGATGCACATACTTTTTACATACATTGTAGACTTTAATTAGGGTAATACGGAGAACGATCTTCCTGTTAACACAACGGCAGAAATGATTCCAGCGTTGCTTCCATGATAGACATGTTTGTTTGCCCTGAATTCTCTGCCGTTTACATATGGCTGACGTTAGAACGCCGAGGCGCTTCAACAACCTTAAACACGGCTCCGGGAGCTTTTTGTTCTACAATTAATATTCCTATGGAGTAATCCGTTATAATCCAGGATGACAACCCGTGTACCATTTTTGTTACTTTGAATGATTCTCTCTTAATGTTTCGAGTTTCTGTTTTGGAGACGGATGCTACACACAGGACATCAAAGGAAGCTCCTTGGAGTCCGAATGTAATATTCACTGGTTTCCTTCTTGTTTAACTATTTAAAGGCAATACATTTCTTAAGATTTACTTTCAGAACACAGTTGACATTGTAAAATGCCAATGTCACTAAGTTGTCATCAGTGGAGTCAATGTACTAGTACAACGTCCCCCTCCCAACAAGCTATTGTTGACAGATCTATTATTTTGTGTTTCAATTTAGTCCTATGGGTGCAAGTAATACATATTTAGATGTAAATCAAAGCCCATGTTCTCTGCAGCGGCGACTGTGGTATTATATGCTGGGCAGTTAAATAAATGGATGACTACACTGATTAGCCATAACAGTTACCCCTTAAAAAACAGAATGTTTCAGTCCTAAAGGACCAGACACTTCTTGGCCATTATACCCATGTGTTGGTTTTATGGCCCTATTTTTTTTCCATGTTTGTTTCCCCCGACACATATAGGGCTATTTTTTAATACCTTTTTTCAATTTCTTTTAATTTGTTAGAGGTAATGTGTACACAAAGTTTAAAAAAAGGTTTTTTTTACATTTATAGTTCTTTATTTTTAAAATTGTTGTATGTATATTAAAATAAAGTAGCGCAATGGGTTCTCCATATTGTATTGGATGTTTTGATATATAATTTATATAATCTCGGATTACAGGGCAGATATGGCGATGGTTTAGGTTGGTGTGGGCAGTGGGTTGATTTCTTTTTTAGATATATATATATATATATATATATATATATATATATATATATATATTTTTTTTTTTTTTTTTTTTTTTTATTCTGTAATTTTTTTCCCACTTATGCTTGTAACTTTTCTTTTTAACATCTATGTTATCATTACGTCATCTGAAACCTCTTGGGGACATTCACACTGTATTTTTTCTAATTTCACACTTTCCCACTGTAACTGGAACATCCATAGCAGCCCCAGTTACAGGGGAAAATATCTCCCTAGTGTGACAGTAGTCACTGGGAGGGCTGGTCAGGGGTCTGCTAAGACCCTGCAGCTCGAACTAGTGATCATGTGATTGCCAGCTCCCATGCAGGAAATGGCACTGCTGCTTCTTGCATTCTTATTGAGCAGTATGTAGCCTGCAAAAGAGAAGGTAGAAGTAGTTAAAAACAACTTGTGTAACTTCTATCGATATAGTCCTATACTTATTACATACTATGCTTGAATGTTTGCAAAGAAGGAACTACAGAGTATCTCCATGTGGGGAGAGTTTATAGTTACGTTGTTTAAAATTGTAAAATACCAATAAAAATCGGATTTAAAAAAAAAAAAAACAACTTGTGTCATTTTCCTTCGGGCCCCTCACTGTGTCTGACAGCCATGAACCCAACCTACTCCTGCTAGATTACAAGAGCAGAAGCTTTAATTATTTTTATTATTGGCCAGGATTAAATCTCAGGACCAAGCGATTGGCCCTTACAGGGTCGAGGGGGTCATCAATAGTAAATTTCCAGGGTCCCGTCACTCGAGATTCCTCATGATCACCTGTCAGTGCGACGGGGCCCGACGTCATCATCGGGGATAGGGGCGGAAGTGCCTTAGCAAGTTTCACTCACATGGAGCTGAAATGGCTATTACACTTCTGCATCCAACCCAAGTGTCTGAGATGGAAGTGCCAGGAACTGTAATACCATAGTTGCTTTAAAACCACATGCGTAATATTGTGTAGAACTCCCATGTAATACTAAAACAGCTCTGTCATCTCGAGGCATGAACTCCTCAAGACCTCTGAAGGTGTCCAGTGGTATCTGCCACCAAGACATTAGCAGCAAATCCTTTAAATCCTGTAAGTTGGAAGATGCAGTCTCCGCTGATCGAGCTTGTTGTTCCAGCACATCACACAGATGCTCCATTGGATAAAGAGTTGCGAAATTTGGAAGCCTTGATCTCTTTGTCATGTACTACAGACCATTCCTGAACAATTTAGGTGGTATATGTCCCATCAATACCAGAACTCAAGTACTCAGCAGAATATTTCGCAGAGCAACACAGTGCCTCCGCTAGGCTTGTCTTTTTCCTATAGACCATCCTGGTTCTATCTTTTTCTCAGGTGAGTGGTGCACACGCACCCGGCTGTTCACATGATATAACAGAAACCGTGATTCATCATACCAGGAGGCCTTCTCCCATTGTTCTAATGCTCATGTGCCCATTGTAGGTGCTTTGAGACAAGGGTTAGCATGGTCACTTTGACTGGTCTGTGGCTACACCGCCCCATACATAGCAGGCGGTGATGCTCTGTGAGATCTGACGCCTTTCTATAATTGCCAGCAATGACTTTTTCAACAATTTGTGCTATGGTACATTACCTCTTATATGGGATTGGATCAGGTGGGCTTGCTTTCTCTGCCCACGCATATCAATGTACCTTCAGTGCCCATGAAACTGTTAGGAGATCCACAGTTGTTCTTCCTTGGATCACTTTAGATAGGTAATAACCACTACATACCAAGAACACCCTACAAAACATACCATTTTGGAAATGCTCTGACCTAGTTGTCTAGCTGTCACAATTTAGTCCTAATCAAGGTCACTCAGATCCCTATGCTTAGCCATTTTCTTGCTTCCAAAACATCAGCTACAAGAACGGACTGTTGCTTTGCCTGATGGAACCAGTGAACTTATAATGAGGTCCTTTAGGTTTCTGCATAGAGTATAGAGATGCATTCTTGCAATCAAATTCAACAGAACTGCATATGGAGACTCCAAATAGACCATCTAACACAGGTATGTCTACAATCAGATAATATTATCAAGATCAGTCAACAGCAGCAAGCCTTTATCTTGATGGTTTTCAGATGGATAGATGCATTTTTCATTTGCACTGCACAAAGTAAAAACAAACTTAAAGGCTGTGAAAACCTTTGCACACAGAAAATCAGTACATGCATGTCTTACTATGTCCCTGCAGAAAAAAATGATGCATTATTTGTATTTTGCATTGAGTTTTTCTTCTCATGCATTTAGACTGTCTCATACTTGGTTTTCCAACATTCAATCTTCTGGCTTGGGGGTATTCCCAGCACTGATCAGCTGGTCTCTTTCACGAACCTGCAGAAGCTCAGGTCCCCTCTCCTCTTTCAGAAGCTGTGTAGCATAACCACACCCACTCAATACTACACAGCTATCCTCTGTCTGTCCTATTCTTCTTTACTGCTGATAAGAGTGAAAAAAATTACTTGGAGTGGATTACATCCCTCTGTAATAGTAACTTTCTCTGCTCTCTGTCCTCCTGATCTTCTCCACCATCCCCAAGCACTATTTGTAATAGCTCAATGGAAAGACAGGGAATTTTTGTTAACAACAGGGAAGCAGGCAGGGGAGGACCTGAAAAACAAACTGTCAGTTTACTCTGACTGATAGAATTCGTTAAGATCACAGTCTTCCAGCCTGCAGTGCCTTGGAAAACAGTACAAGCCTAGAAACCAAACAATCAGAAATGATTAATGTAAACCAATTACAAAAAGTCTTCATTTCCAAAAACATATTGATTAGAGATGAGCGAGCGTATAGGCCACACCCCTTTTCCGCCCGAGCACCACAATTTTCGAGTACTTCCGTACTCGGGCGAAAAGATTCGGGTGGCGCCATGGGTGAGTGGGAGGTCGCGGCGGGGAGTGGGGGGAGAGGGAGAGAGAGAGGGTTCCTCCCTGTTCCCCGCTGCTACCCCCCGCTCCACCATGCCTGCCCCCGCCCCCCCGGCGCCCCCCGAATCTTTTCACCCGAGTACGGAAGTACTCGAAAATCGCGGTGCTCGATCGAGTAATTACTCGAAACGAGTAGGTTCGCTCATCTCTAATATTGATTAAAAAAGAATGCAAAGGCATACATAGCCTTTCAGTATAAATAGCAAAAAATGTAATGCATGACAAAGATACCAGGTTTTATACCTAATTCACTGACCCTGATCGTTAAAAGCAGCGTTCATTTCAGCCAGGTACATTAAGATATGACCAAACAGAAGGATTGTTCATCCTGTAACTTTTGGCAGCAGTATTGTAAGAAGGGGGAAGCTGACATCAGTATGTTACCTTGAGAGTGTATCGCGTACTCTTCATCATGTGAATCACCCGGCCTGTCAGTTCTGCCTGTCGGCCCGAGAGATCGATACCTCTATTCAGGGACATTATTCGTCTCTTCACAGTTTTTTAGGGAGCAAAAGACGACTTATAAATGACTTAAAAATGAAGTCAAGGTGATGCCAGATTCACTGCCACATAACCAAGGCGCCCATCCATAATATGAAGTCATGTAGCAAAGCCGGTCTAATTGTTCGTAGCTTAAGTCATAGAATAAGTTGGAGGATTTTTCCTTTTTAAGGATTTGTTTAATTCTAGTGTGTTTCGGAAAGTACAAAAAGCTAGAAAGAATATATGCAAAGAGATTGAAATGGTTTAGTACCATTTAGCTGGGTATGTGTATGGGGGTCAGTTTTATGCGTGGCCCTTGGCTCTACATGCATGTTCAAAGAATGGCACAGTAAGCAATGCAGACACCAGCTGTTAACTCCAGAGTAACTTACTCCTAGGAATCACCAAGCATAGCCATTACATTCATAGGTACAAACATGTTGGATACAAATCTTTTAAAAGCACATAGCTTGGTAGTTCCAATAATTTTACCGGCCTGGCAGTTACAGTCTCTCAGTGAGGGCACTTAGGTTGGAAGTGGCAAGGAGAAATAAACAGTCAATTTGCAGGGCACCCAACTTAATGGTTGCAGTCTCTCAATGAAGTCACTTAGCTTAGTGGTTGTAGGGAACAATAAACAGTCTCTTTGTAGGGTACACATCCTAAGGGTTACATACTCTTTGTAGGGCACTTAGCTTGAGGAGAACGCAGGGCAAGAGGTTATGCCCAACACTTGGTCCACCTGGCAGCAATCCCAGGGCTCAACTAGCCAACAGCGCAGACTTCCAGGCCTGGAACTGCCCCACTTCACAATGAACTCCTTCTGAAGGGAAGTGCCTCCAGGTCGTAGCTCCACATAAAGCCACAGTACAAGAGGCCAGGGCCATAGGATCTTAGGGTCTTTGGTTTAGCTGCATATTTGCTGGACTCCATTCCAGACTCACAGTAAAGTGTGTATGGCTCTCATATGGCTCTCAAGGTGTTAGACACACAGATAGTCCCAGTAGTGTAGCTGCAGTCGCTGCACTGGGCCGAGGTTGGGTCCCCCTTAAGATCTGAATAGGAGCATAGTGGAAAAACAGGCTAGAATCAGGGCTAGTGGCACAAGGGTAGTAAGAGGTTCAGGCTGTAGCTTAGAGCAGCCAACAGGCAATAACAAAGTCCAGAATACCAAGCCAAGGTCAGGGAGCACAGAAGTCAGGATAGTCAAAATCAGGCAAGTGCCAGAATCAAAACAAACACAATCTGGGGCTTTGTCACAAATGGCAGAATGAGACCAATTGCTTAGGCATCCACTCTGGGTATGGATGACTAATTTGGTGAAGCAGAAATAAGATTGGAGAAGGAGGAGTAGTGGGAGTGTACACTGGCCCTTTAAGAGACTAGACAGGAGCCCTACAGGCAGAACTCAGGGAACAAGATAAAGAAGAAGCAGCAGTAGCGGGGAAACCTCTCATGGCTGCAGGAGAAAGGTGAGCTGTGACAGTATCAAGATGTGATGAAAGGAAGGAAGAAGGGGAGGAAATAAGGCCTGGAGGAAGGAAAGAAAGAAGGATAGAGGTGAGGAAATAAGGAAGAAATTGAGCAGAGAAGGAAAGAAGGGAGGTACAAAGGAAAAAATGATGGGAGGAAAGAAGAGGAGCAGAAAGCAAGCAAGGAAGGAAGAAGGAAGGAGAGGAGGAAATGAAATGAGGAGAGGAAGGGAGATAAGAAATAAGGAAGGAAAGAATGAAATAAATAAGGAAGGAAGGAGGGAAGAGAGGAAAGAAGGAAAGGAGAAGAAAAGGAAGAAAGGAGAGGAGAAAGAAAAAATGAAGGAACGAGAGGAGTAAGGAAGGAGGTAAGAAAAAAAAGGAATGAGAGGAGGAATGAAGGAGGGAGAGGAGAAGTTGGGTAAGTTGAGCACACCAAAGTGGGGGGGACCACGGTGATTGAAAGATGGTTGTCATGGGTGGCTCTGTAATTCCTCCTGGAGGAGATAATGGGGCTCTGCTCCACTACACAAATAACATATACAGATACATTGGAACTAAATAACTGTTCTGTCATGGTTGACGCCAGTACTACAGCCTGAACTCACAAGTCTAATGATGGCAGGATAACTTGAGACGAGTCCAGAAGCTTGAATTAGTAAACTGGGAGCATGAAGTTTTACTGAAGCTTAGTTGCAAATTTACAGATAGGCAATGTTATGCAGATTCAGCAGGGTCCTCAATAAAGCAGTAAATTGACACGATGAAAACAGTAGATTGACAATTTGATTCCCACTCTTCTTCAACGCTCTCTCTCTAGTTCTAGAGATGACTCAATATTAATCTCCACAATTGTTACTAATTGAGGGTTTACTGGAAGTATAGTATGAAGGAGTGAAATGAGAATTTTAATGGCCGCTGAACTAATTCTGGCTTTTAATTCACCAGGTAGTTTGACTCACTGTTAGGTGGGAACAAAGACCTCCAACTCTTTCCTCCTGCTGCTGGAAAAGACAAGGGAGCGGAAAGGGACCTACTTTTGCTGGACTGTTAAATTGCTGAACCCCCTCTGAACTGCAGGCGCCTCCTTTCTCTGACAAGTCTTGCTGCCTCTCCTCCCCTCCAACTGCAACAGACTAACTCCTCCTTCACTTCCTCTCTCCTTCCTGCACTTTCTCCACAACTCCACCCCCTCTGCATAGGGACCCACGTTAATGTTTTCCTGCTCTGGACTCTCCCATCTAATGAGTGGAGGCATGACATATAGCCAATAGGCAACCAGCTATTGCCAGCACTAAGCTCTGAGCTTAGGAAGGGAATAAACAGGGTTTTTGTGATGCACAGCACCTTCTATGCCTAAGGGAAGCACATAGATAGGCACGACCCTTTGGGCCACTACAGAAGGGAGGTAGGATGGAAGGAAATAAGAAAGAAAGGGACAAAGAAGGAGGGGAACAAGAAAGATAGGAGTCACTATCGAAAGTAAAGAGAAATGGGCTTTCATAAAGTCCCTTTAATAATACAATAGTGAACATAGTACTGGCACAATTGTACATTTCTTTGTGTTTCCTTGTTGACAAGTTGTTGTGATCTCTTCAGTTCTCCATTTTAATTTAAACTGTCCTTGCTAAAATTCCCAAGGAACTTGATGTGACAGATTGTTTGGTTGGAATGTAAGGAAGTGAACTAAAAGAGTCTCTAACTTTTTAATTTTCTCAAGACAAGCAGAGTGGAACCTTTATTTCTCAGAGAGGTCCTCTAAGTGATAAGCAGGAGCTTGAGATGGTCTGAAGATGCGGGAGTCAGTAAACATCTAGCCCTTGACTGCAGAGGAGTGGTGTTATAATTAAATGTGAATGGGACTGTTTGCTGTTGGTTTAGGAGCCAACATTAATCAGCGCTGTCTATGCCCTATATAATGCTTCTTACACTTTCCCAGGCTCTGAGATGAAGCCTAAGTAACCATGTAGAATTGTGCATTGATGGAAGTGACTGAAACGGGCAGATTGCTGGCTCTTCTACGACACTGACATACAGTTTCAGGCTATAGATTCTACTGGGTATACAGAATACATTTAGCTCTACATGTCTCAGAGGGTCTATACGACTAAGATAATAAAATAATACATATTTCCAAAATAGCAAATTTTGAGAAACTACAACTCCCAGCATACCCTGATAGCCTGCACCAGTGAACGCCATACTCCCGTTATTGTTGCTCAGGCGCAGGGACACATTTGTTACTGCTGTGCCTTGTATTGCAGCTCAGTCTTCATCCACATGAATGGGTCTAAGTTGTGATGAGCAGAAGGTCCAAAAGTTGGGCAAAGTATCAGGCAAATAATGAACTGGATGCAAAGTTTGCTGGACCACCATGATCCCTTCATTAAGCTGATCATGCAAAACATCAGACACGACCAATCTGATATTTATGGCCTATCCCTGGGGAAATTGTTTTAACCCTTTAAGGACGCAACGATTTTTTAAGATTTTCATCTTCACTCATAACCTTAACATCGTTCTGTCGACATGGCCATATGAGGGCTTGTTCATTCCATGGTGAGCTGCAGATTTTCTTGGTTCCATTTTGGATTAAATATAGTGTATTCTGTAACTCCGGCAGCACATTATAATACACACTATGGGAGGATTTATCAAACAAAATTTGACGTAAAAAGGACCAACTTTTGGGGCTTGTGCAAAAAATGGTAGTTTTTAAATTTTTTACATTTATGTCAGCTCATGGCAATTCTAAAAAGGGGGCGTACTTCATCAGGAGAGGGCGTGGCTGGCACCGCCCAATAGATTTAAGTCTAGTTTATAGCAGAAGCTGGGGTAAATCATGTCACAAATCTACTCCATCTCCAAGCTTCTGTTTAGGTGTGCTGACAGTCCAAGATGGGCATACGGCAAGAAGAGATGTGCGCCACTTCAAACATGAGATATAGGTTACGGTTACGGCCATTTTGCCCAAGCTGCATTTAACAACATTTAGGTCAATTTTAAACTTGGCCCGATACCCCACTCGAGAACGTGCAATTTCCCCGTGAATGCGAGGCGTTTTTGCGCCAAAATGCCTCACATCACTCCAGGGAAGCAGCAAAACCGCACATCGCACACACACCTCCTTGCACGCTGTGCAATGTTTTTGCCGGCCCCATTATAAAAAATGGGCGAAGTATTCCAAGGGAACGCCCGAATATAGGACAAGCTGCGATTTTTTTTTTCCCCGCACTGCGATGTGGGAAAAAAAAATTGCTCATGTATATGACCCTATTCCAAAGAATGGGGCTCATATTCATGCGAGGCTTGTAAAATGCACAGATCTCGCAAGATTTTCTTGGCAGTATGAAAGTGGCCTCAGAGATATACTTTACGGCTGCTTCATGAACCATAGACATAGTGGATGGAACAGGGGGAGCGCACAATTCTATAGCAGAGTGTTCTGGACATGCTTGGTGATTTGTGCAAAAGTCAATGTGCAGGAAGGGGGAGGAGGTGAGCTATGACCATTACATATTATGAATGGTCGATCCTGTGTTATCTATATATAGATGTTATCACTCATTGTGCTGAAAAGTTTTTCTGCAAGCAGGAAGAATCAGGCTATGAATGATCAATGTGCCTAATGGTCAGTGTGAAAACTGCAGGATCATTTAAAAATATAGATTGTGACATTATTTTAAAAATCACCACAATTTCTTATTATATATGTTTAACATAACATTAAAACATGATTCCTACAATTGGTCATTTTCTGATGACACATTTCCTTTAATAATTTCCTCTCTATATCTTCATATTAAATATTGACGTAAAACAGCTTCTTCACTCACACCCTCATTTTCTTCTGTAGCTGGTGGGCTGTGTGTTATAATTATGCCCCACCCCCACCCCCCACTGTAAGGGCTATTTCAGACGACCGTATATCGGCTCGGTTTTCATGCTGAGCCGATATACTGTGTCCTTGTCTGCAGGGGGGGAGGATGGAAGAGCCAGGAGCAGGAACTGAACTCCCGCCCCCTCTCTGCTTCCTCTCCACCCCTCTGCACTATTTGCAATAGGAGGGGGCGAGACGGGGCGGGGCTAAGTCCCGGCGCTTAGCTCCACCCCATCCCGCCCCTCCCTTTGCAAATAGTGGCAAGGGGCGAGAGCTCAGTTTCTGCTCCTGGCTCTTCCACCCCCCCCCCTGCAGATGAGGACACCGTATATCGGCTTGGCATGAAAACCGAACCGATATACGGTCGTCTGAATCCACCCTTAAAGGGGTTGTCCCGAGGCAGCAAGTGGGTCTATACACTTCTGTATGGCCATAATAATGCACTTTGTAATATACATTGTGCATTAATTATGAGCCATACAGAAGTTATAAAAAGTTTTTTACTTACCTGCTCCGTTGCTAGCGTCCTCGTTCCCATGGAGCCCGACTAATTTTCGCCCTCCGATGGCCAAATTAGCCGCGCTTGCGCAGTCCGGGTCTTCTGTAGTCTTCTATGGAGCCGCTCGTGCCAGAGAGCGGCTCCGTGTAGCTCCGCCCCGTCACGTGCCGATTCCAGCCAATCAGGAGGCTGGAATCGGCAGTGGACCGCACAGAAGAGCTGCGGTCCACGAAGCAAGAGGTTCCCGGCGGCCATCTTCACAGGTAAGTATAGAAGTCACCGGAGCGCGGGGATCAAGGTAAGCGCTCCGGTAAGCTGTCTGTACGTCCCTGCATCGGGGTTGTCTCGCGCCGAACGGGGGGGGGGGTTGAAAAAAAAAAAAACCCGTTTCGGCGCGGGACAACCCCTTTAATTATAAGAAATTTACAAAATTTTCCCTAATTGTTCTAAGATACATTTTCTTTAGACATATACAGCTGTGAATGCAAATCTTACCTATTTTTCGATTGGACCATGTCCACGTGTGTCATTGGAGAACAACTTCAGTAGTTACTATGTAAATGCTCAGTTATGAATCAAATAAATGGAATTGTATCCTCAGCTCCATTGTGCTGGCTGCATATTATCATTCTGCTGTAGAGTATTAATGTGCCGCGGTCGGCAGAAGGTGTACCGGAATGATTGGATTATAGTTTGCCTTCCCATCACAGCCTGGAGATAACAAGGTAAGTACTAATAGGACACTTATCTCAGTCCTGACCGGCAGCTGGGAGAGAGATATCAAATCTACGTCAATGTCACTGTGCTCTAAATATGTCACCGTTATACAGTATACGGCTGAGGTCAGCTACATTATGTTATAGCTGCAGCTTGTGGAATAGGAAAAGACATCAATTCACTGTAAATAAATCAAGACTTGTACCAACACGGCGCAAAAGAAATTGGGAAATGAGAATAAACAAGATGAAAGGTTTATTGAACTTTGCTGGTATCTGGAGAGGATGCTGAATTCTGGTTGTAAACCCCTTACATTTGGGCATACTTTGGTACTTAGGGCTCATTCGCACGGCCTACAAAATCACGCAGCTATTAGCTCCGTAAAAAATATTGCAGCTAGTGTTACGGAAAATCGGCTGAACAGAAGCTCTTCTGCAGCGCTAGTTGAGAGAGTCACGGCCGTTCACACGGCTTTGAATGACTGAAAAGATGCGGTCCTGAAGAGAGACAGATGTAGGGAATCCTCAGTGGAACCCCTTTCATCTCTCTCTCCAGTAAAGGGAAGCCCTGCTGCCAAGATGCAGAGGGTTCCCCTAGGGCTTTCCTTAATCGCCAGGGATTCCCTTTAGTCAACTAGCCCCTGCTAAAGTCCCTGCATTCTAAATTTGTCCCTCCAGGTACTCTGCAGAGTCCTGCATTCTCAGTCTGTCCCTCCAGTTACTCTGCAGAGTCCTGCATTCTCAGTCTGTCCCTCCAGCTACTCTGCAGAGTCCTGCATTCTCAGTCTGTCCCTCCAGCTACTCTGCAGAGTCCGGCATTCTCAGTCTGTCCCTCCAGCTACTCTGCAGAGTCCTGCATTCTCAGTCTGTCCCTCCAGCTACTCTGCAGAGTCCTGCATTCTCAGTCTGTCCCTCCAGCTACTCTGCAGAGTCCTGCATTCTCAGTCTGTCCCTCCAGCTACTCTGCAGAGTCCTGCATTCTCAGTCTGTCCCTCCAGCTACTCTGCAGAGTCCTGCATTCTCAGTCTGTCCCTCCAGCTACTCTGCAGTCCTGCATTCTCAGTCTGTCCCTCCAGCTACTCTGCAGAGTCCTGCATTCTCAATCTGTCCCTCCAGCTACTCTGCAGAGTCCTGCATTCTCAGTCTGTCCCTCCAGCTACTCTGCAGAGTCTTGCATTCTCAGTCTGTCCCTCCAGCTACTCTGCAGAGTCCTGCATTCTCAGTCTGTCCATCAGCTACTCTGCAGATTTTTGCATTCTCAGTCTGTCCCTCCAGCCGCACCTCCCACAGCAACTTTTACAGTCTCTGCTCTGCTGCTGTGTTGCAGCAAACAATTCCTTTTGTAGTCCAATCAGTGGCCAATCCGTCCATGCTCTCCTTGGCATGCTCAATTCATATTGTCACAAAAATTGTCACAGGACCGATTTGTTGCACAAATTGTCGCATTCACAGCCCGGTATCATGACAACCAGTTAACCCCCTTTTAGCAGCCCTTACATGTACATGACTCAAAAACTGGATTTAGAGTGAAGAATCCCCAATGGCAGTTGAACATTGGAACGAAAAAAAAACACGTAACCAATGGCATTTATTGCAAAAAACATTAAGCCCAGGATATATGTGCATGCTTTTTCTCAAATGTTTAGTATCAGGACAGCAAACAGGACTGTTTACATAGTAAGAACACCGGGGGGTTGTAGAACAAAAGTGATCAAGAACAGAGCTCTTCTTTCTTGTACACACAATAGCTCTTACTGGAGAAGACATGAAGGGTTGAGAGTTACAAGTAGCTTAGTATTCCAGTATACAACCTGAATTAATGAGGCCCATAGAGCGGGGCAACCAGTGAGCGGCTGTATATACCTTTTGTTAGAGGATATCTTTCTTCATTGTTGCACTAGACTCCTATTTTCCCAATTGTGTCGAGTTGCTTCATATGGTCCCTGATATTTTACATTGCCGTTGGTAATGCATATAATATAATGAAGCGCCAGAACATGTCTTTTATTTTATAAGGGTGCACAGAAGGCATCATCAGTGTTGTGAGCCTTCTATATTTGGTGAATTGGGCTCTGTCTATTACTGCTTTTGTCCCCCTCCTAAGGGCTCTTGCATACTGGCAATTTTGCGTATTTTCGCACACGCAGAATTGCTTGTACAAACCTCTGACAATAGAACCCATTGATTTCAATAGGTTTCTTCACATTCGGTGTTTTTGCGCATGCATTTTCGTTGGGGGAAACAATACTCAATATGCTCTATTTTGTGCGCATTTACGCACCCAAGGCACCATAGAACTCTATGGGGGTGTACAAATACGCACCCAGTACACACGAAATTGCGCACGTAATTCCATGATTTTGCAGTGTTAATTGATAACCACTGGGACTAATTAGGTTGCTCAGCCAGTTCAAAACCAGCACAGGTGTATCCCGCACCAAATACAGTAAAATGCGCAGGCGCATGCCCAAAATATGTGATAGCGCCCCATTCAGAGCACAATCCCATCACCCTCTCATGAGCATATATACGCATATGTTCGTGTGCAGGAGCCCTAACTCCTATATTTTTAACCAGCCACAACGCTGTGTAATTGGTGGTATTGAAGATCACGGTAGTTCAGACCCTTTCAAGTGAATGGAACTGAGCTGCAGTACCAGGCACAGCCTCCACCAAATGAATGGCGCTCTGCCTGGTAAATCACCTGCATGTGTTGTTCATGGCACAGTTGAAGGCATTGATTGGCTGACTGGTACAAAGAACAGCATGTGACCGCTGCAGCTTCTAAAGGGATGGCAGTGGCGGGAATTGGAGCTTTTATGCTGGATCGGGTGGTGGTGGGATATGACCAGTAAGTATGGCTTATATTTTCATCTAAGCCATTTCCTGCCCATACGTTTCTTTTAAGTCTCAGAAAGCCCCTTTAATCTTTTAGCGACACATTTACATCCTGTGCATTCAGGGTTTATATTGAGGGGGATCGGGAGCCGATTCCACACCGGTAAATGCGGGTGACGGCTGTTTCTCACAGCTGACACCCACCGGCAACACCCATGATCAGCATTAATGCTGTCAGGAACATTAACCCTGTAAAAGCTGCTATCAGTTCTCACAATGGCATTAAAATCACCCAATCAGTTTTGTGGAGTCCGGAACGGCCCTCCTGCAATGAGATCATGATGTGCCGCTCAGTTGCAATGGCAGCCTGGGCCTTCTTTAAGCCCCCGGTGTTGCCATTGTAGATTGCCTATCAAGCCATGCTTGTGCATATCTTGATATACTGCCTGTCAGATTGCGGTATTATGTAATTGTATTATGTATTATGGTATTACATTGTATTGCAGGAGCGATCAGATGATTTCACATCCCCTAGGCAGACAAATAAAAAATCTAGAAATGAGTTTAAAAAAAGTTTTATTATAAAGAATAAAAGTTTATGCCCCTCTTGCTATATAAATAATAAAAATGAAAAAAAAAACATATTTTGCTTAGCTGCGTCCGTTAAAATCCAATCCATCAAAGTAACATATTATTTATCCAGCACGGTAAATGTTGTCCAAAAAAAAGTACACAATGTCAGAATTGCACTTTTTTTGTGAAAAAAATGTAATAAGAAGTGATCAAATGTCATATAAACTCCAAAATAATACCAATAAAAACTACAGGATGTCCTGCAAAAAACAGATCCTGGTACAATTATGTTGATGGAAAAATAAAGTTATGGCGGTTTGAAGATGGTGAAAGAAAAAAAATTGTCTTTCCACAGATACCTACATTTTATTAAGGTAATGCAGGAAAAAAAATTATATATATATTGAAAGTGCAGTGTACAGAGTGGCCTGCAGAGGGTATTGGACAGCCATTCTGGTGCTGCAGGCTGAGAGAGCACCTGTGGTTGTGCCAAGAAGTGAGATAAAAGGATCAGTTCCTGCAACACTTAGGGGAAGAAGCTGGCTGCTAGCCAGAGTGAGAGGCTGTTGGAGTAGCCATCGGGACTGGAAGCCTGATGTCCATGTGGACCAGTCTGGGACCATCATGCCAGTCTGACAGAGAGTACGCCCTCTCGACGCCTCGGGTGGGGATAGTGTTGGAGACCCTGTGGATTATGAATCCGGGACATTAGATGCTGTGCAAGTTTGCTGTTGCATCTTTTTACAAGTTTGCTTTGCTGTGAAATAAATGCTGGCAGGCGCCAGATATGAAGACATTCCTGTGTCTGGAGCTTGTATGTACATGATGTCCATTCCAGCGGAAAGGCAAAGATAGCGATCCAATAGGCGAGTGACCCCAACTTGCCGCAATATAGATATAGATGTATACACACACGTATATATGTATATATATCTAAATTTGGTATTGGTATAATCCTACTGAGTACTGACCCATAGAATAAAGTTATCATATCATTTTTGCCACAGTGTGTATACCACAAAAACAAGATGCCCCACCCCAAAGATGGCGGAATTACATTTTTTTTCCATTTTACTCCACTTAGAAATTTTTAGACGTTTTTCAGTACATTATTATGGAACTTTAAATGATACCATTTAGAAATAAAACTTGTCCTGCAATAAACAAGCCCTCCTACAGCTACGACAATAGATAAATAAAAAAGTTATCATTTTTTGAATATGGGGAGGAAAAACTGAAAAAAAAAATGAAAAAAGGGGTGCATCCTTAAGGGATTCAAGAAGCATCCAGCTTATTTTTTCTTTGAGAATCCACTGACCCTGCTGTGAAGAATCCAGTTGTCTAGCTCGTTCCCTCCAGGTGGTGTATTCTGCACTCTTCTTCTGGCCCACAGGTTACATGACCAGTACTCTGACAACTATCTTGACTATTGCAGTTAAAGGGGTCTTCTGATCTGAACCTACACATTTTCAGTGCCCTCCTGGCATGGCTCCAAAGCCCACCAATCATCCGATGCACCAGTTAAGAGAATTTTTAAGCCTCCATGTCTCCCCTGATCATAATGCCACATATCTGACCTGTTTACTTCCAGACACAAAGCATTCCATATCCTTTAGAGTTTAGACATTTCCATACCTGCACAGAGTCCTGAAAGGACTGTCCATGGCTGGAAAATGATTACGTTATATGGTGACATTACATGACGTCACCTGTCACAAGCCATGCATTGCCCTGGCTAAAAAACAGGAATGAATCGGAAGTCTGGAAAACTCCACTAACTGCAGGACACAGAGTGTGGTCAGAGTGCTGGTCACATGACCTGGAGACCAGAAGAAAGTTCAGAATACTCAGCATGGAAGAGAATGGTATAGGAAGACTCCTACAGCATTGTAAAGACTCAATTGTATATGAATTGCTTCTACAATATATTAGAATAAAAGTGGGTGCAGAGGCTGAGGGGAGCCCATAAAGCCCCTATGTCCTATATTTGGGAATCACAGAGATACAGTGTGATGTGAGATAGTTAGCTTACAGATTTTACATTGGGGCCCAGGAGATTCATGTTACACCTCTGCTGTCTGGTGCTCTTTTTGCTAAATAACCTCCATGATTTGAGTCGGCATTTAATACATCTTTGCCCATTGATTTATTTCTCTATGTCAGGAGACTTTTCCCCAGAGACATGGTAACTGTGAACATTTTGTGGAAAATGACCAATTGTGGCGATTTTCATACTAGTGTGGTTCGGTGATGAGTCCTCTTCCCCTCTGCACATATAATGTGCAGGTATATTTACAAAGTTTGAGCCTATAAATTCTGTCATTTTACTGACTGGTAAGAAATTAAACATTTCTTTCCCTGGCGACGGTCCCACGGGGTCACTTCAAATGACAGAACTAGGTTATAAAAATATATAGAGAGAAATTATGTGGTTCACTGGAGTCAGGGAGACAACAGTGATCACAATATTGAAAAGCATGTTTTTTTTGCTCTTCACTTTAACCCCTTCCAGCTCCAGGGCGTAAGTTTACGTCCTGGCAGCAGGGTACTTCCCGCAACAGGGCGTAAACTTACATCCTGGGGATAGCGCAAGATCACATATGATGTCGCGCTATCCTGCAGCGGGAGCCGGCTGTCAGTCACAGCCGTCGTCCCGCAGCAACATTGGGGGGGCATCAAAGATGCGCCCCCCCCCCCCCCCCGCTGTTAATCCCTTCCCGGCCGCGATCTAAGTAGATCGCGGCAGGGAAAGAGTTCACAGAGGGAGCGCGCTGAGATGTTATCGCAAGAGCCCGGCCTGTCGCCATGGCAACAGGACGCCAGACACTGGCGTCTTGTATTGCCAATGCCTATTATCGCTGTATAAGCGATAAGGCATGGCAGGGCAGTAGCCCTGCCATGCCTTATCACAGCGATGGGCAGTACTGTGGTCAAAGTTCCCCAGGGGCACACAAGTTGTGTAAAAAAAAAGATTAAAAAAATGTTTAAAAAAGTTTAAAAAAAACCCTTTTTTTATGCTTTTTCTCATATTAGCATTAAAAAAAAGGTTAAAAAAAATTTAAACCCCGCATATTTGGTATTGTCGCGTCCGTAACGACGCGTACAATAAGCTGCATGTGCTTTTGAGTGTGCATGGAAAAAAGCGTTAAAAAAAAGCTAAAAAAACTGAGGCAAAATGCTAATTTTTAGCATTTTGCCTCCCTAAAACGCAATAGAAGTGATCAAAAAAGCCATATATACCCCAAAATGGTACCAATAAAAACTACAACTTGTCACGCAAATAATAAGCCCTCACAGAGCTCCGTACATCAAAAAATAAAAAAGTTACAGGACTTTGAATGCAGCGATTTAGAAAAAAAAATGATTTCCAAAAAAAGGGATTTTATTGCAGAAAAGTGGAAAAACCTAAACAAAATGTAAAAATTTTGGTATCGTTGTAACCGTACCGACCCGCAGAAAAAATGGATTGTCTTATTTATGCTGCATGATTAACGCTGTAAAAAAAAAAAAAAAAATCTATGGCAGAATTGATGCGTTTTCTCTCCCTCCTATCATTAAAAAAAAATTAAAGTTTTACAACACAGTTTATGCACCCAAAAGTGGCACAGATAAAAACTACAGTTCGCCACGCAAAAAACAAGCCCTCATACGGCCGCGTCGATGGAAAAATAAAAAAGTTATGACTTTTGATAAATGGAGAAGAAAATCCACCAAAACTCACTGCGTCCGAAATAGGCCATGTCATTAAGGGGTTAAGGGAACCTTTAAACTAAGTTCTGGTGCTCATAGGGCAGGTTCCCAGGAGCCTGGAAAGGTATTTTTTATACTTTCACAATTTCCGGTGCTCGAGTTGTCAGCCCCGAAATTTGGCACGCAGACCATGGATTCAGAGTGCAAACCATGTTATCGACTCAATGCTGCAGGCTGCATGCATGTGTTCCCATAGAGATCAATGTAAGAATGTGCAAACAGCCTGCAGAGTCCGATGGCACGGCCCACGCGCCGAATGCACAGTCTGTGTGACATCTTCCAGGGCTGACAGTGCAGGCACTGCAAAGGAAGTTAGTATAAAATATACTTCCCCAAGCTCCTGGGAACCTGGGCTATTAGCAACATACCTTAGTTCATGGTGCACACAGCCAGTTACAAGTTCCCTTTAAATGCTTTGTATGTACGGATGTAGCAGGTTAGTTACTTCTTACTATAATAGGAGTGGTACTTGGATCAGAGGACCTTCCTCTATTCATACCTCTAAAATCTGATGGAATCTCGATAAATGGGTTGTCTCACTTCTAATTGTTTTGCTACAGGAAGCAGACAGCTCCGTGTATTGTGCAGTGGTCCAGGTTGGTAATGCAGGTCCCATTCACCTTAACCCGTTTAGGACCAGGCACTGTAAATTTATGACGCCTGGTTCTGGGCTTAAAGCTTAGCCGTATGTAAAATTAAGGTGGTGCTTTAAGCCTCCTGCTCTGCAATCAATCACAGGCAGGACGGGTTGTCAGCTGTTAGTGGCAGCTGATAACCCAGAGGAGAAGGCAGGAGGGGCTTTTAACCCTTTCTGCCTTCTGCTTCCCCGAGTACACAGCGCTCAATGAGTGCTGTGTACTAGAAAGTGAAAGCGGAAGCGTAACTTCCACTATGGGAGCCGGAGGGTCATGTGACTGCCGGGGTTCCTGCTACAACAGAGCTGGAGGGTCATACTAGACCCTGGCCAGCTCTGCCAGTGATTAATGTCACTACAGGGGTTGCTTTTCCCTATAACTGGGGCTCCTATGGATGCCCCAGCTACAGTGGGAAAGTGTCAAATAAAAAAAAAAAAATATGTATATGTCCCCCAGAGGTCTTACATGACGTCATGGGGGACACAGATAGTACAAAACATAATTACATACATCAGTAAAACAAAATAACAGAATAAAACAACAAACGTTGCTTTCAGCGCCCTGTAATCCAAAACCTTACATTCTATATATCAAAACGTCCGAAACAAAATCAGGAACCCGTTCCCATACTTTATTTTAGTGTAAATATACCAAAACTAAAAAGCAGGAAAAAAACTCAGTGAAAAAGATATTAAAAAAATACCCCTATATGTCACAGAAAAAAAACGCTGCAAAAATAATTTTGATAGCTAAAGAAAAAAAAATAGGGCAGTAAAAACACCACATGGGTAAAATCCCTAAAAAGTATCTGGTCCTTATGGTACAAAACAGCCTGTTCCTTAAGGGGTTAATAGAATTCATCCTGCAGTACCGACCCAGGCCACTGCACAATGTACGGAGCTGTCCGCTTTGTGCAGCAAAACAGCTAGAAGTAGGAAATCTCTTTTAATATAGGGGAGTGTTGAATACACCTCACAGGGTTGCAGAATCTTTAAGCCCTCCAATCCCAAGCCATTTTTTGCTTATTCATTTTAGTTTTTATCTCCACACTTTAAAGAAAGAAGAAAAAAATCATAACTAATCTTTATCTTACTTGATGATGTTCTGCATTTTGTTCAAGCTATGCACCCTGCAAAGAAATTGTAACCATTAAGCCCTTCCCTCTGAAGGCCACATGCGCGGTCAGCGCTCTTTTTTATTTCAATATGGCTGACGGAAATACCTGAGTGGGTGCCGCTCAGTTATCTTGGCAGTCCTGTTGAAAGTGAATGGAGCGCTGATCTGCTTGCGTAAGCAGTGCCCCTTTTAGTTTCCTCCTTTCTGCGGAGGGTGCATTAACCCTACAGTGAGGAGGATGGGAGACATGGGATCCTCGTTCTTTAGATCAGCAGGGGTCAGCAAGTTATTCCCTATCCTGTGGATATGGGATAACTTGAAATTCTGGTTAACCCTTTATGAGATGTTGTTAAGTATTCAAGGGAGCAGATAATCCAGACCCTGGCATACTGATTAGAGATTAGTGAACGTACTCATTTAGGGCGATTTCGCAATCGAGCACTGCTTTTTTCGAGTAACTGACTACTCGGGCGAAAAGATTCGGGGGGCGCCGGGGGGTGGGGGCGGCGTGGTGGAGCGGGGGTAGCAGTGGGGAACAGGGGGGAGCTCTCTCTCTCTCTCCCCTCCACTCCCCGCTCTGCGACGTCTTCCTTCTTCCTACTTCTTCCTTCACCAAGATAGCCGCCGGGATCTTCACCCACGATGCACCGCGGGTCTTCTCCCATGGTGCACCGTGGGCTCTGTGCGGTCCATTCCAGCCTCCTGATTGGCTGGAATCGGCACACGTGACGGGGGCGGAGCTACGATGACCAGCTCTCCGGCACAAGCGGCCCCATTCACCAGGAAGAAGACCGCACAGCGCAAGCGCGTCTAAAAAAGCAAGAAGACATCAGAATTAGATGGATCCATGGCGACGGGGACGCCAGCAACGAGCAGGTAAGTGAATAACTTCTGTATGGCTCATAATTAATGCACGATGTATATTACAAAGTGCATTAATATGGCTATACAGAAGTGTATAACCCCACTTGCTGCCGCGAGACAACCCCTTTAACTGTTGTCACAACACACTCAGGGAAGAGGTGTTCCATAGGCGTCCTCCACACCCGTCACTCCATAGAACGTTCTTCCATTGCTCAACTGCCCAATGATGACGCTCCTTTCAACATTGTAGACGGGCCGATGCATTGCACTTCATGATGGATGGCTTTTATGCAGCGGCATACTCCGTATAGTCAAAATCGTGCAGTTCCCATCACAGACTATGGCTGACACCCAGGGGCGTAACTAAAGGCTCAGGGGCCCTGATGCAAAACATGAGCTGGGCCCCCCCCCCCCTCTATCTGTATCTGTACCCGTACCCATACCTAAACCATGCTGCACAGAGACATACCTTGAAGCTCCTGGGCCCCAATGCAAAACCTGGAACAGGGCCCCCAACTATAATACTTTATTCATAGTACTAGGCTCCCTATATGGAGAAGAGAGGCCTTATGGGCCCCCCAAGGCTCCTGGGCCCGGGTGCAACCGCATCCCCTGCATCTCCTATAGTTACGCCCCTGCTGACACCTCCAAGAGTCTGCATCTTGGTTTAGGACATGTGACATGCTAATAAGACACTATCCATTCTACGGATAGCAGTTCCCAATACTTTTGATAGGATGCTACAGAGCTTCGAATTGTTTATGATTCTGGGTACCTGTGTATAAGGGCGCCCACCCACTGGCGTTTGCGATTTTCGTGCGTGAAAAACGCCGCGTTTTTCGCAGCGTTTTTTGCCGCGTTTTCGCGGCGTTTTCGCGGCTTTTCCATTAATTTCCATTAACTTATGGGTGCATTAGGAGAAAAATAAGGACACATATGCAACTGACAGTTCCTATGTTAAAAAACGCAACGCAACGCAACGCAAAACGCCAGTGGACAGGAGTACATTCAATTCTAATTGCTCTGCAGAAAAAACGCAAAGAAAAAAAAATCGCCAGTGGGTGGGCGCCCTAAGAAGGATATAACTGAATTAAAGCCGGGGCAGAGGAGCGAGTCAAGGTATATAACATCTTACTTAGCTCCTATCTTTAATAAAAACTCTTTTCTACTATAGTATTGCCCTCCAAGTATTTTTGTGTACTTTTACTCTTAACTTTAGTTGTTTTCTTAAGCAAAAAGTTTTCAAAATAAGTTGTTCTTCCGCATTAAACAAATTCCATGTGGCTCCATTTTTCTCTCCCCCTATGTAGTAAAGCCATCTGAATACTACTGAGATTGGTTTGCAAGTAAAGTCAGGTTCCTGTGGGTTTTATTTATCAGTGTATTTTCAGAATCCGACTCCCCATCTTGCCTGGGCTTTCTATCTATGTTGGCAGGTTTGCAATTGACAATGTACGACCCTGATGTGTATTTTCTGACTGCTGGGCTGGCGGTATTTCTGTATTCAGGTCATGTGGTAGTTGCTTGGTGGTTACATGTACATATTCCTGGTCGATGAATCTGCTCTTGTTTGTCAGTCAGAGCGTTCCTCCGTGTGGTGGGGTTGGGATAAATGCTGTCCTCTGTGTGTAATACTGGTTGCCATGTCTGACCTGCAGAAAGCTCATAATTTATATCTTTCGCCTTCCAGGGTTCACAAACATATAACAAATATAGGAACGCCACTGGTAAGATTTGTAACTAGAGTAAACACAATGAAGTCATCTATGACATCATTTCTCGGTAAGTCATTGGCCATTATGTTTACGACTATTGCAGTGATGAAGGATTATTTAGTTGTTGTATACTTGGATGGTATCAAGGAGCAATTATGGAAAAGAATTTGTGTGTTCCTCCGTTAAAGTAACACGTAGTAACATAGTATGTAAGGCAGAAAAAAGACTCGGCCATCCAGTTCAGCCTATTACCCCCAATGTTGATCCAGAGGAAGGCAAAAAACACCCAATGAGGTACCTTTTGTCTAAGCCACCAATTGGTGACTATTCTGAGGACAACCACCTGGGAATCAGACTGGGAAATACAATACAAGGACATTTTTTAGACTCCATGCCTCAGTTTTTACTAATGTTAAAGCGAATATATGCTTAAAGGGAATGTCTCAATAGAGATTGGGCTATTATATAAATCACATTTTTGTGTTAAACGTGTTTTTTCAATTTTTTCATTTTGACCCCTTCCCGCTCCATGACGGTCCGGTACGTCATGGGAGCCTGGTACTTCCCGCAACATGACGTACCGGTATATCATCGGGATAGCGCGAGATCATGACGACCTCTTGCTATCCCGCAGCGGGAGCCGGCTGTCAGTCATAGCCAGCCTCCCACTGCAACAGATGCGGAGATGCGCCCCCCCCCCCTCCCCGGTGCTAGCCCCTTCCCTGCCGCGGCAGGGAAAGAGTTCACAGAGGGAGCACGCTCCTTCTGTGTCTCTGGCCGGCTCTCGCGATAACATCGCGAGAGCCCGGCCTGTCGCCATGGCAACAGGACGCCAGACACTGGCATCCTCTAGTGCCAATGCCTATGATCGCTGTATAAGCGATAAGGCATGGCAGGGCAGTAGCTCTGCCATGCCTTATCACAGCGATCACAGGTACAGTGCTGCAAGTGTACACTCAAATTGTGTAAAAAAAAAAAAAGAAAAATGTAAAAAAAAGAAAAATGTAAAAAAAAAAAAGGAAAACCCTTTTTTGTGCTTTTTTTTAATATTAGCATAAAAAAGGGTAAAAAAAAATTAAACCCCTACATATTGGGTATTGACGCATCCGTAACGATGTGTACAAAAAGTTGAACATGCTTTTTATTTTGTACAGCAAAAAGCGTAAAAAAAAAAGCTAAAAAGCAGAGGCAAAATGCTAATTTTTAGCATTTTGCCTCCCAAAAAATGCAATAAAAGTGATCAAAAAAGCCGAACATTCCTCCAAAATGGTACCAATAAAAACTACCGCTCGTCTCACAAAAAATAAGCCCTCATAGAGTTCCGTACATAAAAAAATAAAAACGTTACAGGACTTTGAATGCAGCTATAGAGGAAAAAAAAAGATTTCCAAAAAAAAGGGGTTTTATTGCAAAAAAACCTAAAAAAAAATATAAGAATTTTGGCATCATTGTAACCGTACTGAAAAATTTAGTGTGTCATTTATGCTGCATGATTAATGCTGTATAAAAAAAAAAAAAAAATCTATGGCAGAATTGATGCGTTTTCTCTCCCTGTTATCATAAAAAAAATAATAAAAGTTTTACGATATTGTCTATGTACCCAAAAGTGGCACCGATAAAAACTACAGTTCGCCACGCAAAAAACAAGCCCTTATAAGGCCGCGTCGACGGAAAAATAAAAAAGTTATGGCTTTTGAAAAATGGAGATGGAAAAATACCAAAAGTCACTTGGTCCTCAATGCCAAAATAGGCCGTGTCATTAAGGGGTTAATTTTTGGTCACAATCTGTATTTTAAAAAAATTCTAAAATTTTGCCTTCTCACACAGAGCACAGAGCCTAATACTTTTCTGTCACTTCATTTGCAGCTGTCGTCTCACTAATATCAAAGTCAGGATTACACTAAGAGGTGACACTTATATGTAGATAATGCAGGATCCACCATTCTCATCAGGTATAAACTTTGACTATCTACCCTCCCTGCAAAATAACCTCAGCACAGGTCACAGAGCATGTCTAGAACATCTCCCATACAAGTCAGTGGGACCCCTCTTGGCTATTATGTGATTGGGTCATAAAGCTGCTGTGAAGCATGTGTTCTAAATGCTGTTGATGCTGTTATATGTAGCTCCAGCAATATGGCGGCCCCCATAGTCATGTATAGACAGCAGAATTTAAAAAATTCTACAATCAGAAAATGAATACAGAAAAATGTATTATGTTTCTCTATCTGGTTTTAATTAATACAAATTGGTGATCCCTTTAAAGGGGTTGTCCCGAGGCAGCAAGTGGGTCTGTACACTTCTGCATGGCCATAATAATGCACTTTGTAATGTACATTGTGCATTAATTATGAGCCATGCAGAAGTTATAAAAAGTTTTATACTTACCTGTTCCGTTGCTGGCGTCCTCGTCTCCATGGTGCCGACTAATTTTCGCCCTCCGATGGCCAAATTAGCCGCGCTTGCGCAGTCCGGGTCTTCTGCAGTCTTCTATGGGGCTCCGTGTAGCTCCGTGTAGCTCCGCCCCGTCACGTGCCGATTCCAGCCAATCAGGAGGCTGGAATCGGCAGTGGACCGCACAGAAGAGCTGCGGTCCACGGAGGAAGAGGCCATCTTCAGCGGTGAGTAGAGAAGTCACCGGAGCGCGGGGATTCAGGTAAGCGCTCCGGTGAGCTTTCTTTACCTCCCTGCATCGGGGTTGTCTCGCGCCGAACGGGAGGGGGGTTGAAAAAAAAAAAAACCCGTTTCGGCGCGGGACATCTCCTTTAAGGATCCACTTCTCAGATGAGAAGAACGTTTGCTCCTAAGAAGGTGTACCAAGCAGTAATGTATCGTGCACCCGATTGTGGCTATTTTTTAAAGGGGGACGTGTCACATCACCTGACTAGCATAGGGGGGTGCATACATATGGACCCATATTCCCACTAACTCCAACACCATTTTCCCTTTGTTCTAGCCCCCCATTCTCTCACATCAACTCCGTTGGGCAGTCTCCACCGTCCAGTTTTAATAGCTGATCTCATGTTTTGTTGATATTGGGCGATGGAGACCGTAAAATGAAAGAATACTAGTGCTGGGCTCCATATGTAACAGAAACCATTGCAGATATATAGGCGGTCTAGGAGAAAATAAGAAAACAGTGTTGAAGTCAACCTACCCCACTGATCAAAGGACATGACAAGTCATTTTTAAGGAGGTCCCATTAATAGATCAAGTTTTCTTCTAAAAGAACAGAATTTAGTGCATCTGTAGAAGAACTTGGTCCATTACAAGGTATACAAGGATGCGACAATTTTGTATGTGTGTTTACCACCATACTACAAAGCCCACTTGAAATGCCATGACACCATATTCATGATCTATGTGATATTGATCCCAAATGCGCACACATGCATGAGGAATAATATACAATATTGACAATATCCGCCACTTTCCACTAATCTCACATGACACAAGGCAAAGATGAAGACAGATAGTTCTTAGGATCTACCATATCAATTTCCACTTAATGATAATTGTTGAGCCCTGCATTACTGGCGTAACTATAGGAGATGCAGGGGATGCGGTTGCACCCGGGCCCAGGAGCCTTAGGGGGCCCATAAGGCCCATCTTCTCCATATAGGAAGCGCAGTACTATAAATAAAGCATTATAGATGGGGGCCCTGGTACAGGTTTTGCATTGGGGCCCAGAAGCTTCAAGTTACACCTCTGTGTTTAGGGGTTAAGAAAAGTTGGGCTCATGGATTCCAAGATTTGCACCTGGGCCCATGAGCCTTTAGCTACGCCCCTGTCCTGCCTCATTGCTTACCACCATTATACCGTAGTCCAGATTCCCTTTAGGGCTTTAATAATCCATATAATTCCTAAAACCAAGAGCATTGATGAAGTAGCGTATCAATTAGGGATGTGAGCCAAAATATACTGCATATTTGATTTGCTCTAACCAAGAAGTATTTTAACTTCACTTAAACGCCACTTTTTAATGACCCCCTTCCCCCTTCATTCGTTGAAAGTGTGTATTTCCATGGAATATTTTTAATTATGAGTTTAGCAGCAATGCTGGACCTCTCTAGGACTATTATGTATCCTAAGGCTACATTATTGTAGATTACAACAATATCAGAAGTCAGCAAGGGTTGTCATGGGCCACCTCTAAGTAAGGTGTAACACTCTAAAAATGTACTTAATGTTAGGGGTGTATAAAGCCATTGTGAAAAAACCTGGAAGGAACAATAAAGTGATGACATCAATAATTATATATATATTGTAAGATTGTCCTCGAAATACTCTGGGTTATATAATCATAGTTCTAATTGCCAAAGGCAAAAAATGCCCATAGGTAAAACCCCCGAAAATATAAATGCTTTATTATTCAAAAATAGGCAAGGACAACATCAAGGATATTATAAAATAAAAGGGCAAATTGGTGTGGCAATATAGTGTGACCAACAGTCATCCATGAGTTTCGTGTGTGTAATTGTGTATATACATACTTTAAACATAGGCCTGGATGGCCAACTTCTAGAGATGAGCGAGCGTACTCGGATAAGCACTACTCGCTCGAGTAATTGGCTTTATCCGAGTATCGCTGTGCTCGTCCCTGAAGATTCGGGTGCCGGCACGGAGCGGGGAGCTGCAGGGGAGAGCGGGGAGAAACGGAGGGGAGATCTTTCTCTCCCTCTCTCCCGCCCGCTCTCCCCTGCTCCCCGCTGCGACTCACCTGTCAGCCGCAGCGGCACCCGAATCTTTAGACCCGAGCACAGCGATACTCGGATAAAGCAAATTACTCGAGCGAGTAGTGCTTATCTGAGTACGCTCGCTCATCTCTACCAACTTCCAAAAGCCTATGTAGAAATTAGTAGGTCAGCACCACTAGAACCCTATTAAAAGTCTAACCTATAGCCAGCCCAACATATTTCGCCCTACAGCATCCTCAGGGGAACAACAACCAGGGCTATATAGCTGAAAAAGTTATAAAGTTGAAATAAAAGAAAATTGAAATGGGGCCCCTAATTGACCAGTTACTCATTGAGCCCCGGAGACATAACCTGAAGCTCTTGGACTCTAATGAAAAATCTGTAACTTTGTTTTCTACCTACCATGTACCATTTATCATACTAGCGTCTTCTTATATGGGAGATGAGCCTTTATGTCTCATCAGGCACCAGAGCCCATTTATAATTGTTATCTTAGCAACCCCTATAAAGTCTGTCCAATCTCCAATTATATGAAACTTTGTAAGGTTAGAGGGGCTTTTTCTAGGATTACAAGTCATCCCTTACTCACAGGATAAGGGATTACTTGCTGATCAGTGGGGGTCTAACGGCTGAGACCTTGATATTAAAAACGGGGGTACCATTTCCCCCATCCTTCTTACTACAAGAGTACTGCCCCATCCCCCCCCCCCCCCACAGGTAGTAGGAAAATGAATGGCACACTGTTCGTGCAAGTGTGCTGATGCTACATTCACTTTCAATAGGATTGCCCCATTGAAATCAATGTAGTGCCAACCGTGCATGCCTGGCCAGCACTCCATTCATTCTGACATCATTGTGGGGGGAGAAGGAACCCGGTAGTAACAGGCAAAGGGGAACACGGGACCTTCGTTTTCGAGATCAGTGAGGGTCTCGGTGCTGAGACTCTCTCCAATCGCTAAGTCCCTAGGGAATAACTTCTGGCTTTAGTGCAATCCCTTTAAGGTTAACCTTTACTAAGTGTAAACTTACATATTAGGGAACTGCTTAATGCATTACACACCAATTTGCCGAAGTTGATCCAAAAAGTTTAATTTAGACAGACAAAACTAACAAACATGGCAAACACAAAACATTGCAAGTTCTAATGGCTTGCTCACAGGCTAAGGAAAGAAAGACATAATGTGCGCATTGATCGCTGATGTATTCATATCGCCATTCGTTTTTCTGCTGTAGTTGTTATAATTTGGTTGAAAACGCAGCTTTTCTCATTCTCTTTGTAAATAATGATGAGGCATTTAAATTCCAATTGAGTAAGTCCATCGTAAAGAATAGCCACAGCTAGCACAGCCAGAATAATAGGGACTAAGGATGAGGGGGGGTACCAAAGTTCAAGACCCCCCTTGAAGGGGCTGCAAGTTTCTTGCATGCATTCCCGTCTCCGTAGTGATGCAAATCATGAAAATGAAGGGAGGGGTTAAAAGATTGTTTATATAAAGAAAGAGCGAAATGAATTAAGTTGTGCTGAGTTCCAAGACAAGGATCGGCTATACAAGACTACTTTTAAATAGCTGTGAAATCTGGAATTGAGCCATCAAAACACGTCTCAGACGCATGTGAACCAAGCTGATTGTCTACGGCAGGCACCTGATTTCTACTGTTGGCTGCGTGCTCAGACTCGGAATTTCAGCTTGACTGTCAGCAACTTGGTGCATCTTGGTTTCTGTAGGGTCTTTTCTGAATAGCCAAGACTGATTAACACCAAGCACTGACAGATGAAGAGACCAGATGCTCCCACACGGGGTCTTTTAAGTGACCTACAGGTTTTCTCAGTGTCAATGTGGTATGAAAAAGCTTTGTAGACTCTTTGGATTTGGAGGGAAAAACAATTTAGGATGCAAAAGGCCATCTGGCTACAAGGATTCCCAGAAATATTGAATTCCATGAAATGACCACATGTTGCATCGCTTTGCTTTTCTTTTATGTATACATATCGACAAATGCAAAGTTAATTAAAAGGTACTTAGCGCTGGCCCCTTTTTAATAGGATATCTGTCTGATGCTCTAATAACACCGAATGATAGAGCACAATTGTTGCCCTTAAGTGGCTGTAGGGATATGTGCCCTGAATGAAGGCAAAGTGTGGGAAGAACTGTGGGCACCAAAAGCTTCAGTTAAGAATAACTATTAGTGATGAAAGAACTTTTGAAAAGTTTGCTTCAGCCAGTTTGCCAAACTTTAGCAAAAAGTTTTACAAAGTTTGAATTGACCTGGAAGTTCATCAGAACCCCTAAACCTGGTGTATAACAATGTGTAAGAGTCATAAAAGCCATATGTAACACTCTGAGAGTTATATAGGGCAGTTATGGCTCTAAGGCAGTGTTATACACAAGTGTTCAGGACCAGTGTTGAGTAATCCAAGCCAGTAGAACCCTGTTAGTAGCTAAGGTTTGCTAAAAACTCAGTTCAGAACATGCCAAAATGAACTTCTAGCAAAATGTAACCTGAAACAGGGTTCTACTGGTTCAATTTGCTCAACACTAATAATCATGTATTAATACAATCAGCTATATATACTATTTTACCACTTTGCATAGTGGAGGAAATTAGTGCCGCCACTAACAGCAGCAGTAATGGGAAATTTAGCGGACTCGCCAGATATTACAACCTGTAATTACACCCAACAACCTGTTAAAAAAAAAAAAAACAGCTTACCTTTTATAGCTTAAAGGGGTTGTCCCGCGCCGAGACAGTTTTTTTTTTTTTCAATAGGCCCCCCGTTCGGCGCGAGACAAACCCAATGCATGTGTTAAAAAAAACAAAACGTTTAGTACTTACCCGAATCCCCGCGCTGCGGCGACTTCTTCCTTACCTTACTAAGATGGCCGCTGGGATCTTCACCCACGGTGCACCATGCGGTGCACCGTGGGCTCTGTGCGGTCCATTGCCGATTCCAGCCTCCTGATTGGCTGGAATCGGCACACGTGACGGGGCGGAGCTACGAGGACCAGCTCTCCGACACGAGCGGCCTCATTCACCAGGGAGAAGACCGGACTGCGCAAGCGCGTCTAATCGGGCGATTAGACGCTGAAATTAGACGGCACCATGGCGACGGGGACGCTAGCAACGGAACAGGTAAGTGAATAACTTCTGTATGGCTCATAATTAATGCACGATGTACATTACAAAGTGCATTAATATGGCCATACAGAAGTGCTGAACCCCACTTGCTTTTGCGGGACAACCCCTTTAACATACAGAAAATAAATACTTTTGATAATTTAACATGTAGTAGGGGGCATATGGATGCCAATGATACTTTAGCATCAGACCACAGAGAGTTTGTTTGTAGTCTGTTGCCATGGAAACCCATAGATATGTCTAAGAGCTGCAATGATATTTTAAGAACATTTTCAAGGTTGCTCCTTTTGTCATTGTGGATGCATGCAAAATGGAGCAGAGAAAAAAAAGAAAAAAAAATACAGCAAAGAGTCCATGATCCTTATTACTCAGGGCTACAAACAATTCCCGATCAAGCCCTACTTGCTATGATACATATATTCTATTGTCTATGGAAATATCTTTGTATTATGGTTATATGATAACCTGCTGCAAGCAATTGTTGTGTAACTCAAGAGCATAAAAGATGACCTGTGCCCTTCTAAATATCTCATATCTCAGGATTTGCATAACAGCCGTGTGTTCCGCGATCTACGCTTTCTCACAACACTATAAAACTGAGTGCAACCTATAAAAAAGTGGTTTGGGGCTGAATGTTTCTTATATAGTTAAACCATCTGAAACATCCAACACATTTTACGTTTCTGGCTCCGGAGTTCATGTCAGAGGGAATTATTGAAACAAGTTCAACTGTTAATCACATGAAGACTTTTATTGATCCATAATGTATTTTATATGGCTCGATGATGAGGCGCTATGTCTGCGCAGTTTTATTTTAACGGCTTGTAGATTAGGCTCTATGTTCTTAACGGTACATTGTAACGGGGTCTCCATCCAAATTAGGCAACTGCTCACTCCATATCCAGATGCTTTGCTTGTAAAGTGATGTATCGCGGTCTATCTGCGTCTCCGTTTTTATTGGCTTTTTTCTCTGTAGTTCTTGTCTCATTTAGAAGAAATTATCCTACAATTGATCTATTCACATTGTTAGGGATGTGAATCTGGAAGGGGGTGGGTGGAGCTAAAACCCTCGCTGGAAATTTCACGGACACTTTTTCTGAATGCAAAAAAAAACTTTTTCTTTGTTTCTTTTCTCAAAAATGTACACAAGCTTGTTAGTTTCACGCACGCTTGGAGTGGAAAAAGTCTGCTACATAAGAGACCAATTCATTTTTAACAATTGTGTTCTGATGCCAGAGGATTGTGTGTCCCATCATAGGTCCTCCAGGAGTCTACTAGAATGCAGCACAAGACCAACACTTGGTCTATTCAGTCTAAAAGCCCATTTAGAGGGGACAAATGTTGGGCAAATGATGCCCGACACTCGTCTCCGCACTACTTGCTGTTGTGCTGCTGCACGGGAGTTAGTATCACTGGCTCACAGCGGGGCAGCTGGAGGAGATTTCACTCCTCGCTCTCTCCTGCCCCTCTCCATTGACTTAACATAGCGGCCATTCAATACTGAAGTGCTGCTATTTACTCTGAATGCTCATCGTTCAGCTCATCGTCCATCGTTTACGCTGTGTAAATGATGGACGATGAGCTGAACGATGATCGTTTATTGTAAATAGCAGCTGTTCAGTACTGAACGGCTGCTATGTTAAGTCAATGGAGAGGGGCAGTGGAGAGCAAGGAGAGAAATCTCCTGCAGCCTCCCCAGCCCCCCTTCTGGCCGCTCTGTGAGCGAGTCAGCGATACTAGCGAGTGTATGCAGGGATGAGTGTTGGGCTTCATTTGCCTGACTTTGTCCTGTCTAAATGGGCCTTAAGTCCACAGCTTGTTACGGGATACTGCCTTGAGAGTAACATTTTAAAGGGGCTTTCTGGAAGTTTCACTATTGATTACCTATCCTCAAGGTAGGTCATCAATTGATGATCATGGGGATCCACTGCTTAGGATCCCTGCTGATCGGTTGTTTGCTAGGCCTGCTATCAGTGCAGATGTAAGGGACTCACCCATGAAGGGGTTAAAACAGTGTCATAGAAATGGCCTGACTGTGAGATGACACACATTTTGTGACAAATCTGCCTGTGTGACAAAATTTGCAACAATTTGAAGAGAACATGTGTAAGGGGGGTGCTCTGCACCCTTCCATATAATGTAAACAGCTAAGCTGCTAGCAGTCTGCAGCCAACAACCAAATGGTGCAAGCGCCAGACAGTGCCATTTAAAAAGCTGCTGCGCGATCCTGTGTCTTTTTAGCTATGCAGAATTTACCCTAACCCTCTCTGTTACCTGTCAATCACCCTTAGCTAGGGCTGGGATTGGGTAGAAGGATTCCCTTTAGCTCAAGATTGGTTAGTAGGGATGGTATAAAGGACAGAGCGTGGGTGGGGTTAGCATCAGTCAGTTAGAATTCCAGAGAGTTCCAGAGAGAGAGAAGATGTAGTCCAGTCTAAGGGAGTCAAGCCTAAGGCTAGCCCAGGCCTGGTCAGTGCCTGGCCTAGTCCTGGAGTCAAGTGATAGAGGAAGCCTAGTCATAGAGTTAGCAGGAGGGGAGAACAACAGGGCGGAGGGGAGTCTTCTTCAAACCTTACCGGGAGGGATCCATACCCGGGAGCATCTGCTTGTCAGTCGGGAGGAAATCATCCAAAACAATTGTGAGTGTAACATGTCCCTGCATGGTCAGAAGTCAATGAGTTCTCAAGAGAGTCTAAGCTATTCCCTCCATTCCTCCACAAATAACCTCCCAGTACACCAACCGCTTAACTCAGCCTGGCTATCTCCTTTCTTCCTCCAGTAGAGAAAGCAAGAAATAAATCTATGTCATTGCATCTTTTGGATTGTATCCCCATTTTCAAGCTTCGGTTTCACTGATACTGCGAATGGACTTGTCTCTTTATTTCGTCACTACTAAAACGCATTCACCAAAAGGCACTGGCATCACATTGAACCTACACTAACTATAGATTGCCCTGGCCAGGACCCTATTGCAATCCCACCTGCTGCACGAGCCACCATTTTAGGCAGAGTAACAACTACCGTGACAAGGTCAGAATTGGCGCAACCACTTTGGCTACACCCGCCAACTTCTGCTTGCTGCACCACAACTATTGCTATGGAGCCATGCTGGTGCCTGGAGAAGATGAGCTGTGCTAGTGCCAGGACCTGTGGAGCTACGACAAGGGCATCGGACACGGTTGAGATTCATGTTCCCGGCTCTGGAAGTTCATAGGCAGTCGAGCCGTCCCTCCTGTTAATGAGTGTAGCATTGGGTGTGCATACCACCAGGGACACTGTAACCCCCAGGCCTGCGGTAGGGAAATCAAGCCACAAAGACAGAGTTATCTTCTGGGGTACGTTTGTTGGCTTGAGCATATGTCGAACTGAGTTTTTGTTGAGTTCCCGAGACAATTTTGAGTAGATTTTGAAAAAGACTTTTGCCAACGTCATTAATGTGTTCTTCCATATAGTTAGCAAAACATTGTATAGATAGCGTACAGCATAATTCTGTTGGCATTCTGGAGTATAATTTCATTTTTCTTATTTAATCAGTGTTAATATTTTTCTGTTACTAATAAATTAGTTCCCCTTCTTCTTATTCCATTTGCTGCATCGTACCCTTGTTTTTGCATCGCACTACCACCCCCGCTGCACAGACAGCGCTGTGAGCTGATAGCACCATTAATATTGCAGTGGCCCAGGTTGGTACTGCAGGCACAGCATTCATTGAATTCAAGTGATCACTAATGTTTTGGGCTAATGTTTCACAGTCAGCGCCTAATAGTAGTCTGAAAGAACACAAAGTCTTCTAATTTCTATTCTGTAAATGCTAATTAATGCACAGTCTGGTTTGGAAGATAATAGTAAGTGGACCACGCAGACAATGTGGTCTCATTACTGGGCAGTAAGATGCATAAAGCATGCCACATAATGTGACATTGATATAGGAGCTAACGCTATAGGAAATAGGCAGTAAGGAATTAACATGCAGTCAGGGTAACAATACACCTTCGTGTGATACCCCTTCATCCTGCAACCCTAGCTTCACTTGTTCTTATCCTAGACATTATTATTCTGCATGTGACGCTGTCTATTAGTCAACACTGACACTTCACAGCGCATGTATGAACGTTATTTGAAGGTGTCCAAACATACTCATTGGGAATAAACATTAAAGACCCTCTGGTCCTGGACAAACAAAAGTGGATGAACGGCTCCTCTGCCTATCTGATGTATGCTGTGCATTAATATGCATCATTAGTATAAGACACCACACCATGTTGATTGGCCAGTGCTGGCCACATAAGCAGTGCTGGCCAGACAGATCAGCATGTAGTGTCTCAACCCCCATTTACACACAACGATTATTGCTCAAAATTAGCTCAAACGATGTCTTTTGAGCGATAATCGTTGAGTGTAAATGTTACCATTGTTAGCTTTTCGGCCGAACAATGATTTTTAGTTGAGTTTAAAATCCATGGTTCGCCGGAGAACTGATAAGACGGGACCACACACTGTGATTCTCCATGGGAGCGCCGATAACTGTGTCTTCATCTGCAGTCGCAGGAGAACACACATGAACTTCTGGTCCGCATTACAGAGAGGAAACTTGAGCAATTGCCCTTGAGCCTTCACCATGAGAAGGCTTAAGGAGTCTCCACTTTCCCCATCTTAGCCCATATTGGTTTTGTTCTGCACTATGACTGAGTATAAGAGAAGAAGTCCAATGCTAAAACTGATGAGGTTCCCCACTGGATATTTTGTAATGGCTTGCTAACTGGAATGTTGTGAAACTTTATGATCTGCATTCACAACTGAGCTTTAGTGGTCAATTAGAGCTTTTTGGAAATTGATGGCTTGATTCTGTTATATGTGTGGCAGAAAGAGAGCATAAAAGCCTAGCAGAAGTATACCTTGAAACTCCTTGGTTCCTATGCAAAATGTGTAACAGGGTCCCCATCTATAGCTTTGTTCCTTGGGTCTCAGCAGGTGCCAGGCACCATAGCAGCCACTCTGACAACCATCAAGGACCAGATCATGCTTTTCCCTTGCAGTGTAATTGTATCAAATTAAAATAACTTTAACCTCTTAAGACAACTATCCAGACAAGCACTTCAGATTTTTTGGAAATACCCTTGAAATCCCTTAATAAAATGAGTCTCAAAATGACATTTACATGACACATGCCAAAAAAGTCTACAGTTTTGATTATTTACTTATACTTTAGCTGGTACTGTCCCAGACGAGTCCATCTAATGTCTAATTTCTTACTTGCTTCGAGAATTCATCCCCTTGATAGTTACACATTACGTTGAAACCTATATCTGGTGCACAGAGTATTAGATGAAGGGTTTTAATTCTCCCTATAGGGGATCTATAATACAGGGTGAGATCATGAAAAGTCAATTTTGTTTTCTTCCAAATGAAAATAGCAAATATTTGACCTTCTTCCAAGAACATGCAATTCTTCACTCTTGAACTGCTGCTTTCTGATGACCCCTTTTCACATGTGTATGTAATATAGTTAGAGGTCAACTCTCAAGTGCTTTTTTTCACTAACGTTCTTAGTAAAGCCTGACAGTTGAGGACTTCATTGTGAACAATGGATGGCGTGCAACAATATTTATTTCCATGGGCACCATGCATGCTTTGTAAACACACTACAGATCTAAGACTACAAACAGTTGGTTGGAGTGAAAGGATAAGAGTTAATCAACTATTATGGGAGGACTATATAGTAAACAATAGGTTATGTGGTTTGAAATTGAATTTCAAACACAGCCGGCCTTACATTTGATGGTGCCATTTGGTTGGCATCCCTCATCTGTACGGTGTACTGCACTACAGTGTATAAATAAATACAGCACACAGTACCTAAGTATAAGGGGCATGCATTATGAATTACCATATAACCCAAACAGGCTATACATTGGCTAAATAATACTTAGATGTAGTGTAAGTACCAAAATAACTGTTACAGTGTGCGGCCACGGTCACTGACCTACCCCTCCGAGCAGCCATGATGCACTTTGTTCCCCTTCCTGCCAGACACTTGACACTGGCATTTGCATTGTCTGTGTATTGGCTTGCAGACTCCACAGCGAAGCCCGATTAGTAGGGTTAAAGGGTGAAGACCGGGGTACCTCCGGTCTTCACCCTTTAATCCTTCTAATCGGGCTTCGCTGATCCAAAGGTAAACCAGATCTGATCCAAAGGTAAACCAGTCTGTGGCTTGGTGTATCCATGTCCACTGATCCACACCCATCCCCAAACCTTCTTGGTGCAGTAGGCATCCTATCAATAGAAATGGGATATGTAAGAGACCGATCTCCATCAATGATGTAGTGTTCACACTTAGAGATTAATGATGCCCATATGTGAATTAGGGGAGTACCTTACCATAAGGGACCATCAGACACAATGGTTAAATGATGGCATGTGAAGGCAATGCCATGAATTCTGTAATTTAGTTTGTAATCAGCAGTGTCATGTGTATGTATTTTGTATCGGGGGGTAACAGGATACCAAGACATTTTGCAACAGCATTATAAGCTGATCAGGATGTACAGTAGATGGGAGTGACCGTATTCTGTGCAGTCATTTGATGTAATTTTGCTTCTATGGTGTTAGGCTTTGATATTTGTATTATGTCGTGGACCTTCGACAGTATAGTAAGCCAAGTATTGAGTATGATGATGCTTAGTTACAGGTGAAGTACGGGCTGCGAATAGTTTTGTTGTTTTGATATTGATACATTGTAAGTGTGAAGTTCTGTTAAAAAGTAAGTACACATACCCTCCTTTAAAGAAAAACACGATTCCCATTATAAAACTTTATTTATTTATTTTTTTAAATCCTGCCTCTGTCTGTCACCTTTTGCGCTATCATGTAACCTGCCTCCCGAGCACCTGACCCACAATCCGCTTCATATACACCAAACCTAAAGGACTGACATATGCCATACTGTGGGATACATCCCTCACAGCTCCCATGTTAAAAAAGTGAATAATGTGCTCAGGCCCAGGTGCACCCCTACAGCTACACCCCTTCTACCGATACCATGTTTCTTTGACAGAAAGACTCCACCATACTTTGCAAAGTAACACAATACCACCAAGAACATCATAAATGACCACATAAAAAGCTCCATTATACATCATGTAAATAAATGACGAAAGTCTTAAACCAACAACATTACTTTATGCTCTCAGAGTGGAGATTATTGACCCTTCCCTGACTAATTCCACTCCAGATAATGTTAGAGGAGCGCCATGTGCAAATAATATCTGCAGGGCCAATAGACTCAGATAAGAAAACAGAAGAGAAGTAGTTCTCCACTTGTCTGCAAGGAGGGAAATTTCCAATTGTTCTTTACTTTCTAACGATCAATGACGTTTCTTAAGTTATTGTTGGCGATAATGGGTAAACAGATAAAGCTCTTACAATGAAATCGCCTCCTCCTACCTCTAACCGAAGAGCTTTATTAGTGCTTAATGCCAATAATTAAATGTGTATTCTATGACTTTGATTGTTGTGAGCAATCACCTGCCGTGTGAGACCAGATCAAATTATCTATCTACCTATCTATCTCATATCTATCTATCGATCCATCTCATATCTATCTTCTATCTCTATCTATCTATCTATCTATCTATCTATCTATCTATCTCATATCTATCTATCGATCTATCTTCTATCTCATATCTATCTTTTATCTCATATCTATCTCATATCTATCTTCTATCTCTATCTATCTATCTATCTATCTATCTCATGTCTATCTTCTATCTCATATCTATCTATCTATCTATCTATCTATCTATCTATCTATCTATCTATCTCATATCTATCTTCTATCTCATATCTATCTATCTATCTATCTCATATCTATCTTCTATCTCATATCTATCTATCTATCTCATATCTATCTATCTATCTATCTATCTATCTATCTATCTATCTATCTATCTATCTATCTATCTATCTATCTCATATCTATCTTCTATCTCATATCTATCTATCTTATATCTATCTATCTATCTATCTATCTATCTATCTTATATCTATCTATCTTATATCTATCTATCCACCTCATATCTATCTTCTATCACATATCTATCTATCTATCTATCTATCTATCTATCTATCTATCTCATATCTATCTATCTATCTATCTTCTATCTCATATCTATCTTCTATCTCATATCTATCTATCTTCTATCTCATATCTATCTAGCTATCTATCTATCTATCTATCTATCTATCTTCTATCTCATATCTATCTATCTATATATCTATCTATCTATCTACCTATCTATCTATCTATCTATCTATCTATCTATCTATCTATCTATCTATCTATCTATCTATCTACCTACCTAGCTATTAATGGTAGATAATGTGGTTAGTCTGGGAAGCTAGGGGGCCTTTGCCACACACAATGTTCACTTAGAAATGGCCAGTGGCCACCATGTCTGCTGTGTGGCAGACGTTATGTGGTGTTCATGGCAGAAACTCTTCCAGTCAAGAGCAGGCAGCACTGACCCCACCTGCCTCCTGTTGCACACATTTGTTTCACCTGATCAACGTTTCCGCTCTACTGACTGCAACGGCTACCAGCTACTATGGTCCCCTGAAGCAAAGCATTGGTGGTGGGTTAGTTCAGCTTGGACCTGCTGCAGTGATACTAGCAGCTTCTTCTTGTCTTTTTTGTCATTGCCACCCTAGACCAGTTTATAATTAACTGCTGCTCCACAACCCCAGACCAGTCATCTGTTCCTCCTTCCTGCATTAACCACAAGCATGCAGGTGCCTCCAAAGAGAAAGCTCCCCTGGACCCAGTAACATCTGTAGTTTTCATAAAATAAAGGGGCAAATACCATTAAGTCTCTGATATTTTTCACATTAATGATGGAGTTGTGCCGCAAAGGACATTTATGATCTATTCACAAGACAGATGATACATTTCTAATTGCTAGCCACCCCACCATCTTGGCCTCCACTGATCACTAGAATGACCTTCAAAGTAAAAAGTTTGACTAGACCAATGGTCGAGCTTGAAACCTGATGCTCCAATGTCTATGTACCATCTATGGTACTCTTTATCTGCCACTGATTCTATCTATCTATCTATCTATCTATCTATCTATCTATCTATCTATCTATCTATCTATCTATCTATCTATCTATCTATCTATCTATCTATCTATCTATCCACGTGCTTCAGGTTAATTTTTGGCAACAGTTTATTACAATGGTGTCACTTTACTCCCGATACAGAGGCAGACTTTTGGCGGAGGTGATGGGAAACTGGAGGTCACTTGAGATAAACTCTGTTCAGATTAATGATTCCGATAACACCAACGGAATCAGCAACGCACCGTTCTTCATTGATCTAAGTTGTTCAGGATCATCTATACATTACTCCACATCTATAGGGGGGGTGTCTCCCTCACACGTCTGCCCGGTAAGAACGCCACTCACCAACCGCACCACAGAACTAGCTAATTCTCCTTTCCATGTTGGGTCCTCAGCAGCCCCATCATAATTTAAAATGACAATACTTGGATTACCCCTAAAAACTAATTGTGAAAACAACACAAGAAAATCCTGTTACACGTCGATAGTGGAACTCTAGGTCATGATACTTCACAGCCTATTTCGGCTACAAAAAACGGCATTTAATCACAAAATATTGGTAAGTAGTGGCCAAAATTATGTAGGTAAAATATAAACTCTCTAACTTTGATGATCACCACAATAGGACTACTGAAACACTTGGTGATCAGGTGATAATGCTCGAAGATGTTGTGTGTAGCCACACAGGGTAAGTGTAGTAGAATATGTTCAAATCAGTAGCCTATAGTTTAGATTTTATTAATGTGCTATTTTATTAAAAAAATTATATTCCTTTGTTGATTAACTACTTCCTGACGAGAAGTTTTACCTATCTTCATTACCAAGCTTGGGTAACCTAGACATTTATAGTCTATGACACTAGTTGATGAAGGGTATCTCCAGGACCGTGAAACTGATGGCCTATTGATGGTCTCATAACAGGTCAGACTTCCACCAATCAACGACTGATAGCTTATCAGGAGTTGGGCCTGAACCAGTCATCATTAACAGATTATTAGGGGTCGATAAGAGGTTGGACCCAAAGGGATCAAACCATCACTCTTGGAGAACCACGTTAATATATGCATTTTTGGCTTATACTTTATTGTATAGTTCTATAGTGGTTCCATAAGGTTGAGCACAGAAACATGTCTGCCTGGATACTGGAGCCCAGGCTGCAAGTTACATAGCATTTCCCTATGTCCTATATATGAAGAAATGAATTTTTCACTATGTACATCAACCTATAGTAGTTGAACCTAATTATGTACATATGTATGAATTCCTATACATTTGGTCTCCTCTAATAAAAAGCCCCCCATATTAGAGGTGATAAACTGCCCCATTGTGTTCTGATGGTAGTTTTAATTTGATTTATCTTCATAAGGATTTCATATGGCACAGCCATTGTAAATGTGTCATAAAATTCTAAATTAAGTTAAAAAATTAAGAAATGATGATGCCATAAAGTTCCGGTTATCTGTTACCGGGCCATATACAAACACAGTCAAACTCCTGACAAACAGCAGCTGCGAACTGCTTCATTACTTGCTTCCTGTGTAACTAGATATAGATGGGTTTTATATCTATTATGTCGCTGTTGTACGCAGTAAACTTGAGTTAGATTTACTGTTCTTATCTATTGCATTATACACATAAAGCCCGTACTTCTGGTAAACACGAACTTTGAACAGTAACATATGGCATGCGGTACGAATTAGTGAATTCACATCTTAAATTGGCCTTAATAAGTTTGTTTATACCTTAGTAGGGCAAAGACCGCTCCCTCGAAGCCATGTGCATGGCCAATAGTATTCAACATAGGGAGGATATGAGAAGCAATTACTGTTCCGGATGAAAAGTCTGTTGATTTTAAATTAGCCCCTTTATGATAAATTTTCCTCGGCAATGCCTATAGCTGAGCCCATGTATCCAACCAACGGACACCCACCAGTGACTAGTTCCTAAAATTAAGAGGGCTAAATAAGCCCATCAGTTTCTCTATGATGCAGCAACACTCCCGACTAGGTGCAATGTGTGGGATTTTGATACAAATCCATCCAGGAAGTTGGAATGGCCCCAATATTTTACCCCATCGAGAATAGCCAAAATGTGACCACATTGCACTAGGGTTAAGTGGTGGTACCAGACCTCAGACATTGAATTCAGGAGTGTATTAGCACATCATTTTTGGTGCCTTGAGGTGGTTTTATGTGAACAGATAATCTGCTTGTACTAAGGAGCGCCAACCGACATATCGGATGGCGCACATCAATAATGTGTACTCAGGAAGATTATTGTTAGTATGGAGACAAACAATCATTACTACAGAATGCATTAGTCAGCAGCACATTTACTCATTTACATGGGAAGATGTACCTCGGAGGAGTGAACATTTTTATGCATATCTTAACAGGTAGTCAGATAGGGGCTGACAAACGGGGTAGTGTCCCTATTGGGGGACTCCGGGAATGGTTATCCGGAAATACCTTCAACTCTGATTTGCTGCTTGAACTTAACATTATTACAAAATTCCAACTTCAACTTGGGCTGGTTTTTGAACTGATGGCCAAGCAGAACCAGGCTACAGCATTGGTGATATTTTGCTGAGGTAGCTGGATGGCAGTCGGACTTAGGTCGAGACCAGGGCAGTCCACAATGTATGCTTGGTGTGGTGGTGCACCTTCAATAGCCCATTGGGTGTTTTACAAACTTGACTTTTAGAGAGCACACAAAAAACCTCCACTCTTGGCTCTGACTCATGCCACCTGAACTACCAAAGAGACACACGTAGGACCACCAAAACAATATGCCCACCCTGCTCAGTCACCTGATTCCACCTGTCCAATCAGCTGGCTTGAGACTTGAACAAAAACATTACAATAAACAGCCTAGATAACTATTTGGCTTCTATTTGGCACAGTTTCCCCGCTAATACTTCATAGTGGGCCTGTATACCCCTGCTATATGTAGAGGGGATTACCCCTCTACACATGCACAAGAGACATGATCAGCCAATGAAAGGGCGCTTGCTCATTCGTCACTTGATTGTTAGCCCATTCACACTGGCTAGTGATCCAGGAAAAGAATGCCTGAGAGAATGTACCTGCCCAACAACTGGCCAATGTAAAAGAGCCATTAGTCCATGTTCTACAGTCTAAAAAAATCATTCAACCTAGACAGCCACTTACTCAACAACTTTGCCTACTGGCTTGTATATTCTGACTGACTGCCCTAATGGGCTCCCCCCACTATTTCTGTAATATGTGAACAAAAAACGATGCACTTTTTTTTCATACAAGACTTTTTCTTTTTGTTCACAAGACATTTAGATAATCCACAAGTAGGTGAACGTTTTGGGTTATAAGACCTTTTTCAGATCTTCAAGTTTGCATAGTATGCTCAACCACAGACAAGGTCTTGTTGGGCGTCCCCTACATGAATAATGCTTATCATATAATGTCCAGCAAGACCTTGCCTATGGTGCAACATACAATGTAAACTATGCAAGTCCTGCATGAAAGTAGGAGAATGTGGAATTTTTCTGTGCAAATGGATCTCGGCTGGTAAACTATGAGCAAGGAGTATTGTTGTTAGCCATTTTGTCGTTCACGACCCGTGGCAATTCTAAAGGCGAGCTCCCTCCATGTTTTTTGGTTTTGCACTGCTACTTTCAGCTGTGTGATATCCATACCAGTATCAGCTCTGACAGTATCAGCCATCATGTTCTTTGCTGGCGGGGTCTTCTTTTGCCGCTGATCTGTCCAAGCATTATAGATTTCACTAGCGACTCTGCTCACATTACATGGCCGAAATCCGTGAGCCTGAGCAAGGAGTACTGTAGTTGTAATTATGTATGTGGGAATCTTACAATGTGTCTATAATACACTTTATGATAACTATTATATAGTACTCAGAAAGATTTCCCGTACAGCAAGTGCATTTTGTCCCTGTATAAAGTAATCGCAGCCCGCATTACCCCCACATAAGTGTTTATATCATCACAGACAATGCGTGGGATGTTGGACAGCAACCGCAGAGAAACAAACAAAACATACAGTAGTGGGAAAATTCCAGTAACGACTCCTCATGTAAACTCAGAGCAAAGAAGTTTTTGTTTAATTTTGTAACCTTGTTGTAGAAACTGTAAATATCATCTGTTGAACCAACAACTTTCACATGCCAATTACATATAGCATAAATTACTGTATTATAGGGGAGTAACTTGAAACTCGTGAGCTCCAAAATTTGCAACAGAGTCCTCACCACTTACAACTACTATTTCCATTTATGATACCAGTATCTGCTTATGTAGCAAAGGGGCCTTTGGGTTTACGGTAGCTCTGGCATTCTGTGCTAGGGTTGAGGGTGCTCCATGCTCCCTCCATATACTGAATGAATGGTCGCTCTGCTGCCCCAGCCACCGGGACTACGCCCCACCCCTATGGCCAGTGATACTGTTGAGGGAAAGAGTCAAATGGGTGCTCTCAGAACCGGAGAAGAGTCCCCACTTCTTGCCAGCAGGAGCCGGGCAGGGGAAAGTAATAAGATGCTTCTCAGTGCTGAGAGGAGGCTCTCTCCTTTTCGACGCAGGTGGTTATGTGATTAGCACGTCACCGTCCTGAAGAACTGCACCATGTTTGAAAATGAAGAGAGGTTAAGCCCCACCTACCCACCCTCTAGCCCCACCCCCTCTAAAATAGCCTGTTCACACGATTTTTAGTGCAGTATACCTGCGATTTTTTTTTTTTTACGCGCCTATACTGTGCTAAAATCAAGCCTGTGTGAAAGAGCCCTTACATAGGTATCTACTAAGATGATTTCACATCATGTGCTTATTATGCTGGCTACGGCACAGCAAAGCACCTTGTGTTAGGAACATTGCATGTTTGGAGTTATATGTGACATATTATTTATGCTTTATTGAAATTTGCAGCCCTCTGCGTCTGTCCCCACCGTGCCATCACCTACCATCCACCTGCTTCAGGTCCAGAAGAACCCAGCGACCACACCTGTAGGGACATTATTTACTGTAGGAGAATAGACAAATCCTAAAATGTAACTTCTTAAAATATTAAAATCAAATAAAGCTAATAATAATAAATCCAAGAATAATATAATGCATCAAACATGTGACAGACTAATTCAAGTCCTGCCTCACATAAAGAATCAAAAAAGGGAGAAGTAGCACTCCTATCGCCACTCAGTCATTAAGTCAGACAGATGATCCCTGGCGGGTCTATCCCTACAGCAGGACTCTCACTCCCTGCATCTCCCATAGACAAGACCCAATATACTCCTACTAGAGATGAGCGAGCACCAAAATGCTCGGGTGCTCGTTACTCGGGACGAAAATTTCGCGATGCTCGAGGGTTCGTTTCGAGTAACGAACCCCATTGAAGTCAATGGGCGACCCGAGCATTTTTGTATATCGCCGATGCTCGCTAAGGTTTCCATTTGTGAAAATCTGGGCAATTCAAGAAAGTGATGGGAACGACACAGCAACGGATAGGGCAGGTGAGGGGCTACATGTTGGGCTGCATCTTAAGTTCCCAGGTCCCACTATTAAGCCACAATAGTGGCAAAAGTGGGCCCCCCCTCCCAACAATTTTTACTTCTGAAAAGCCCTCATTAGCAATGCATACCTTAGCTAAGCACCACACTACCCCCAACAAAGCACAATCACTGCCTGCATGACACTCCGCTGCCACTTCTCGTGGGTTACATGCTGCCCAACCCCCCCCCCCCCCCCCGCACGACCCAGTGTCCACAGCACACACCAAAGTGTCCCTGCGCAGCCTTCAGCTGCCATCATGCCACGCCACCCTCATGTCTATTTATAAGTGCGTCTGCCATGAGGAGGAACCGCAGGCACACACTGCAGAGGGTTGGCACGGCTAGGCAGCGAGCCTCTTTAAAAGGGGCAGGACGATAGCCCACAATGCTGTACAGAAGCAATGAGAAATATAATCCTGTGGCACCGCCATCAGGAGCTGCACACGTGGGCATAGCAATGGGGAACCTATGTGCCGCACACTATTCATTCTGTCAAGGTGTCTGCATGCCCCTGTCAGACCGCGGTTTTTTATAAATAGTCACAGGCAGGTACAACTCCGCAATGGGAATTCCGTGTGCACCCACAGCATGGGTGGCTCCCTGGAACCCACCGGCTGTACATAAATGTATCCCATTGCAGTGCCCTGGACAGCAGAGCTAACGCCAGATTAAATGCAGGTGGGCTTCGGCCCACACTGCATGCCCCAGTCAGACTGGGTTTTTTTATAAGTAGACACAGGCAGGTACAACTCCCTATTGTGAAGTCCGTGTGGACGAACAGCATGGGTAGCTCCCTGGAACCCACCGGCGGTACATAAATATATCCCATTGCAGTGCCCATCACAGCTGAGGTAATGTCATGTTTAATGCAGGTGGGCTTCGGCCCACACTGCATGCCCCAGTCAGACTGGGGTTCTTTAGAAGTGGACACATGCAGTTACAACTCCGTGTGGACCGACGGCATGGGTGGCTCCCTGGAACCCACCGGCGGTACATAAATATATCCCATTGCATTGCCCATCACAGCTGAGGTAATGTCATGTTTAATGCAGGTGGGCTTGGGCCCACACTGCATGCCCCAGTCAGACTGGAGTTCTTTAAAAGTGGACACATGCAGTTACAACTCCGTGTGGACCGACAGCATGGGTGGCTCCCTGGAACCCACCGGCGGTACATAAATATATCCCATTGCATTGCCCATCACAGCTGAGGTAATGTCATGTTTAATGCAGGTGGGCTTGGGCCCACACTGCATGCCCCAGTCAGACTGGGGTTCTTTAGAAGTGGACACATGCAGTTACAACTCCGTGTGGACCGACGGCATAGGTGGATGCCAGAAAGCCACCGGCGGTACATAAATATATCCCATTGCAGTGCCCAGCACAGCTGAGGTAATTTCATGTTTAATGCAGGTGGGCTTCGGCCCACACTGCATGCCCCAGTCAGACTGGGGTTCTTTAGAAGTGGACACATGCAGTTACAACTCCGTGTGGACCGACAGCATGGGTGGCTCCCTGGAACCCACCGGCGGTACATAAATATATCCCATTGCAGTGCCCAACACAGCTGAGGTAACGTCAGCTGTAATGCAGGTGGGCAAAAAATTAATAGGATTACACTGTAGGCGAGGGCCCAAAAAAATTGGTGTACCAACAGTACTAATGTACCTTAGAAAAATTGCCCATGCCCAACCAAGAGGGCAGGTGAAACCCATTAATCGCTTTGGTTAATGTGGCTTAATTGGTAACTAGGCCTGGAGGCATCCCAATTAAAATAAAAATTGGTTCAGGTGCAAGTTTCAACGCTTTAATGAGCATTGAAACGTATAAAAATTGTTTACAAAAATTATATGACTGAGCCTTGTGGGCCTAAGAAAAATTGCCCGTTCAGCGTGATTACGTGAGGTTTCAGGAGGAGGAGCAGGAGGAGGAGGATGAATAGTATACACAGATTGATGAAGCAAAAAGGTCCCCGTTTTTGATGGTGATAGAGAACGATGCTTCCATCCGCGGGTGCAGCCTACGTATTGCTTAGGTATCGCTGCTGTCCGCTGGTGGAGAAGAGAAGTCTGGGGAAATCCAGGCTTTGTTCATCTTGATGAGTGTAAGCCTGTCGGCACTGTTGGTTGACAGGTGGGTACGCTTATCCGTGATGATTCCCCCAGCCACACTAAACACCCTCTCTGACAAGACGCTAGCCGCAGGACAAGCAAGCACCTCCAGGGCATACAGCGCGAGTTCAGGCCACGTGTCCAGCTTCGACACCCAGTAGTTGTAGGGGGCAGAGGCGTCACCGAGGACGGTCGTGCGATCGGCTACGTACTCCCTCACCATCCTTTTACAGTGCTCCCGCCAACTCAGCCTTGACTGGGGAGCAGTGACACAGTCTTGCTGGGGAGCCATAAAGCTGGCAAAGGCCTTGGAGAATGTTCGCCTGCCTGCGCTGTACATGCTGCCTGACCTCAGCGCCTCCCCTGCTACCTGGCCCTCGGAACTGCACCTTCTGCCACTAGCGCTGTCGGATGGGAATGTTACCATCAGTTTGTCCGCCAGGGTCCTGTGGTATAGAATCACTCTCAAACCCCTTTCCTCTTTGGGTATGAGAGTGGAAAGGTTCTCCTTATACTGTGGGTCGAGCAGTGTGTACACCCAGTAATCCGTAGTGGCCAGAATGCGTGTAACGCGCGGGTCTCGAGAAAGGCATCCTAACATGAAGTCAGCCATGTGTGCCAGGGTACCTGTACGCAACACATGGCTGTCCTCACTAGGAAGATCACTTTCAGGATCCTCCTCCTCCTCCTCCGGCCATACACGCTGAAAGGATGACTGGCAAGCAGCATGGGTACCCTCAGCAGTGGGCCAAGCTGTCTCTTCCCCCTCCTCCTCATGCTCCTCCCCCTCCTCCTCAACGCGCTGAGATATAGACATGAGGGTGCTCTGACTATCCAGCGACATACTGTCTTCCCCGCCTCCGTTTCCGAGTGCAAAGCATCTGCCTTTATGCTTTGCAGGGAACTTCTCAAGAGGCATAGCAGAGGAATGGTGACGCTAATGATTGCAGCATCCCTGCTCACCATCTGGGTGGACTCCTCAAAGTTTCCAAGGACTTGGCAGATGTCTGCCAACCAGGCCCACTCTTCTGTAAAGAATTGAGGAGGCTGACTCCGACTACGCCGGCCATGTTGGAGTTGGTATTCCACTATAGCTCTACGCTGCTCATAGAGTCTGGCCAACATGTGGAGCGTAGAGTTCCACCGTGTGGGCACGTCGCACAGCAGTCGGTGCACTGGCAGATTAAACCGATGTTGCAGGGTCCGCAGGGTGGCAGCGTCCGTCTTGGAGTTGCGGAAATGTGCGCTGACCCGGCGCACCTTTCCGAGCAGGTATGACAAGTGTGGGTAGCTTTTCAGAAAGCGCTGAACCACCAAATTAAAGACATGGGCCAGGCATGGCACGTGCGTGAGGCTGCCGAGCTGCAGAGCCGCCACCAGGTTACGGCCGTTGTCACACACGACCATGCCCTGTTGGAGGCTCAGCGGCGAAAGCCAGCGGTCGGTCTGCTCTGTCAGACCCTGCAGCAGTTCGTGGGCCATGTGCCTCTTCTTTCCTAAGCTGAGTAGTTTCAGCACGGCCTGCTGACGCTTCCCCACCGCTGTGCTGCCACGCCGCGAGACACCGACTGCTGCCGACGTGCTGCTGCTGCTGACACATCTTGATTGCGAGACAGAGGTTGCGTTGGAGGAGGAGGAGTAGGGTGGTTTAGTGGAGGAAGCATACACCGCCGCAGATACCACCACCGAGCTGGGGCCCGCAATTCTGGGGGTGGGTAGGACATGAGCTGTCCCAGGCTCTGACTCTGTCTCAGCCTCCACTAAATTCACCCAATGTGCCGTCAGGGAGATATAGTGGCCCTGCCCGCCTGTGCTTGTTCACGTATCTGTTGTTAAGTGGACCTTGGCAGTAACCGCGTTGGTGAGGGCGCGTACAATGTTGCGGGAGATGTGGTCGTGCAGGGCTGGGACGGCACATTGGGAAAAGTAGTGGCAACTGGGAACCGAGTAGCGCGGGGCCGCCGCCGCCATCATGCTTTTGAAAGCCTCCGTTTCCACAAGCCTATACGGCAGCATCTCCAGGCTGATCAATTTGGCTATGTGGACGTTTAACGCTTGAGCGTGCGGGTGTGTGGCGGCGTACTTCCGCTCAAACAGTTGCACTAGCGACGTCTTGACGCTGCGCTGAGAGACATTGCTGGATGGGGCCGAGGACAGCGGAGGTGAGGGTGTGGGTGCAGGGCGGTAGGCACTTGTGCCTGTGTCCTCAGAGGGGGGTTGGATCTCAGTGGCAGGTTGGGGCACAGGGGGAGAGGCAGTGGTGCAAACCGGAGGCGGTGAACGGCCTTCGTCCCACCTTGTTGGGTGCTTGGCCATCATATGCCTGCGCATGCTGGTGGTGGTGGCTCCCCAGCTGATCTTGGCGCGACAAAGGTTGCACACCACTGTTCGTCGGTTGTCAGGCATCTCTGTGAAAAGCTGCCACACCTTAGAGCACCTTGGCCTCTGCAGGGTGGCATGGTGCGAGGGGGCGCTTTGGGAAACAGTTGGTGGATTATTCGGTCTGGCCCTGCCTCTACCCCTGGCCACTGTACTGGCTCGGCCTGTGCCCACACCCTGACTTGGGCCTCCGCGTCCTCGCCCGCGTCCACGTCCTCTAGGCCTACCCCTACCCCTCAGAATGCTGTATTACCAGTAGTGCAGAAACAGAACGCTGTAATTAAATGTGCCGCTTATTGGCCTGTGGTTGGAGGCTGACTTCACTTACGGAACGCACAGCAGAGACAGGAAAGAATTTTGCGCAAGCCTGCTGTAACACTTAGCTGGCTGCGTATGAATTAGGACAACTACCCCCAGCAGAGACCCAGTACACTGAGGACGGTCACAGGCAGCCCAAATTGATTTTTTTTCCCAAATGTTTTTGGAAAGGCCCACTGCCTATATACACTAAATATGTCTTCTGTCCCTGCCTCACCACTACTGGCCCTGGACAATGTAAAATTACTGCAGACTGTTTCACTGTGGACAGGAACACAGCGGTGATGTAATAGGCAACACAGAGCCAGGAAAGAATTTTGCGCAAGCCTGCTGTAACACTTAGCTGGATGCGTATGAATTAGGACAACTACCCCCAGCAGAGACCCAGTACACTGAGGACGGTCACAGGCAGCCCAAATAGATTTTTTTTCCCAAATGTTTTTGGAAAGGCCCACTGCCTATATACACTAAATATGTCTTCTGTCCCTGCCTCACCACTACTGGCCCTGGACAATGAAAAATTACTGCAGGACGCAATGCTCTGCACGGCCGATATACAAAAAAAAAAAAAGTGCAACACTGCAAAAAGCAGCCTCCACACTACTGCACACGGTTAGATGTGGCCCTAAGAAGGACCGTTGGGGTTCTTGAAGCCTAAAATAACTCCTAACACTCTCCCTATAGCAACTCCAGCAAGACAGCACTTTCCCTGAACTATGTCAGAATGCATCTGAGGCGAGCCGCGGGAGGGGCCGATTTATATACTCAGGTGACACCTGATCTTGCCAGCCACTCACTGCAGGGGGGTGTTATAGGGCTTGAACTTTGCAGGGGGAAGTTGTAATGCCTTCCCTGTCTTTCTATTGGCCAGAAAAGCGTGCAAACGTCTCAGAGATGAAAGTGAAAGTAACTCGAACATCGCGTGGTGCTCTTTTCGAATGAGCATCTCGAACACGCTAATACTCGAACGAGTATCAAGCTCGGACGAGTACGTTCGCTCATCTCTAACTCCTACCCATGAGGTGGTCTTGCATATATATTTATAAGTCCTATAATCAGTATCAAAGAACTAATCTGAGAAATAATACAGAACTGTCACTGTTCTGGCTCTTTTACTGGATCTACATTTTTCTACAGATTAACCTAACCTGCCTCATTAGGAGCCTGATACTAGAACGGTACTGATATTAGTATACAGATATAAAGAAAATAATAAAGGACGTGCAGCCTTAATGGTAGACTGGGTGCCACATTGATAATAGTGTAGCATCAGTACGGATGCCGAGCATTTAAGTCCAAATGACCACCCATATCTGGAGGCTTGACTGGCCTGTACCAATCCCCAAGCAAGAGATCAGAGCAGGTTAGAGAGCATATCATTGCGCATGCGCTTGAACCAGCCCGAAGCCTAGGCTATCTTGCACCCACCAATGTGCGCCAAGGCATGTGTACACTCATGGACAGCCCAGTATACACATCAGAGCAAACAACACAGCACCCAAACTTAGCCAAAGCCTTAGCCGTATTGCATATACTGATGTGCGCATGTGGGCAAGAACTCTCATGGCAAACCCTCGCCAAGAGAATATAACAGTCACAGGTTACAAATCACATTGGTCCATTGACGGCCTAGATCTATAGCTGTTATGGTTCCCAAAGTGCATAAAAAGTAGTCCCAATATACTTTCTAGGTGATAAGGCATATACTCACTAATTTAAAAGATACTCCCGATATATTACCCAAAAAGAATGAACACAACTACAACTGTACGGACATCACCCAATCCATCGTAAATCAATCCTCAATCCTGATGTCTGCAGAAGACAGTGAAGAGTCGTGCCATAGCAAATACTACATCACCCCAATTAACAGGTCAATACCAGACCATCAGAGGGAGTACGTATACTCAATCATGTTCTTTTTTATTATCACTGCAAGGAAATGAGTCTCTTAAAGACATTTACCATAACCAACAATTATCCCTTTAAATTGAAACAGTTAACGGTTCGCTTGGCGTTGTGAGCTCACACAACTTTCCATTTGTTTGTCTTAGCCTTGGCAAATAGTATCCTGAATATCATAGTGCTACACTGATATAAGTGTCAAATACAAGAAGGAGGTTAGAGTTCATGGTCTATGTACAGAGTCAGGAATGTTGACATACAAGGCTAAAAGAGCGCCTGGTTGAGGGTGCTTATAGACACGGCAGAGCTGAGACCGTAGAGCCAAAACTAATACTTAGGATGGTTGATGCTAATGATATCATGAGGCCAAATCATTGGCTTAGCATAGGGCTGCAGGTAACTTTGCGAGTAACCAGGAGATGCGGAAATAGATTGCTGTTATGGGTAAAAATTGATGAGTCAGGATCGAGGTGTACCAGTGCAGAATGTGTAACAGGGCCACCATGTGCCATTTATAATACTGCTAACCAGAGGCATAACTTGAAGCTTCTGGGCCCCGATGCAAAACTTGTAACAGGGCCCCCAACTATAATGCTTTACTCATAGTACTGGGTTACCTATATGGAGAAGATAGGCCTTATGGGCCCCCTAAGGCTCCTGGGCCCGGGTGCAACCGCATCCCCTTCACCCTCTATAGTTACGCCCCTGCTCCTAACAGGTAAGGTACGTACTGTATTTTCTGCTTCGCCCTTCCTATCTGTTTAAAGGAGATAAGCAGCACTTGAGTAAGGGGGAATGGTTGTTGTTGACTGTTTTATTGTTCATTTGATGTCCTGCTGTGTCACTGATTTGTAAACTACTGTTAAGCCCCATTTACACGCAACGATTATCGCTCAAAATTCGTTCAATCGATGGCTTTTGAGCGATAATCGTTGCGTGTAAAAACGCTTCCATCTTTCACTCTTCGGCTAAACGATGACTTTTAGGTGAGCTCAAAATCAATTGTTCTGCGGGAAAATGATAGCAGGGACTGCAAGCTGTGTTCTTCACGGGAGCAGCTGATTACATTGTTTTCAGCTGACAGCCCAAGACAGCCTGTGCGAAGACAATGCAGCTGAGTGCAAAGTCCAGACCACCTGCCGGGATTTGCAAACAGCTGCTGGAGGCTCATTTACACACAAATGAAAGTAATAAACTGCTAATGGACATTAGTGCCTCTTCCAAGCTGTCCTGCTGCTGCACTTGCCTCCCCCTCTGAAGATCTGTCCTCAGTAGGCTTAGCAGGCCAGGTGGGGTCAGTCACCTCATCGTCCAGCTGCTCTTCCTCCGAATCCTCTGTGCGCTCCTCCCTCGGACTTACTGCCCTTACTACTACCTCACTGATAGACAACTGTGTCTCATCGTCATCGTCCTCCTCACCCACTGAAAGCTCTTGAGACAGTTGCCAGAAGTCCCCAGCCTCATCCCCCGGACCCCGGGAACTTTCCAATGGTTGTGCATCAGTGACGATAAACTCCTCTGGTGGGAGAGGAACCACTGCTGCCCAATCTGAGCAGGGGCCCGAGAACAGTTCCTGGGAGTCTGCCCGCTCCTCAGAATGTGTCATTGTAATGGAGTGAGGAGGCTGGGAGGAAGGAGGAGCAGCAGCCAGAGGATTCAGAGTTGCAGCAGTGGATGGCGTAGAAGACTGGGTGGCTGATACATTGCTGGATGCATTTTCTGCCATCCACGACAGGACCTGCTCACACTGCTCTGTTTGTAATAAAGGTCTACCACGTGGACCCATAAATTGTGATATGAAGCTGGGGACCCCAGAAACGTGCCTCTCTCCTAATCCCGCAGCAGCCAGCTGCGATTCACCTGGACCAGGAACTCGGCCTGTGCCCACACCCTCACTTGGACCTCCGCGTCCTCGCCCGTGTCCACGTCCACATCCTCGACCCTTTCCCCTACCCCACATCATGGCGGATTATGAATAGAGCAGGGACCAAATAAATTACCCCACTGTACAGCACTGACAACTGGGCCTTAATTCACCGCACACAGAGACTTGTAAATAGCGGAGGCTCTATGCTGTGACTAGGAAAATGTAACCCGCTGTCTCTCGCTGATAGCTAGTGGTAATTTATTGCTCGCAGAGACTTGTAGATTATAGAGGCTGTGTGGAGTGGGAGAAGACTGTAAAGCCAGTGGATAGTGCTGGTAACTGCGGCGATCTCAACCCCACCAACGGAAATGGTATTGTAGGACGCTCTGCACAGCGGCTGAGCTGAAATACTTAGCAGTGGCCCCAGTAATATTACAGTACTGTTTAGCGGTGAGACCGCGGTCTAATTCACTGCAGACAGAGAACGGTATAAATAATTATGGAATTATTTGCGTACACTTTCACGCTGACAGCGGTATTGTAACGCAAACTCCAGTCAGAAAAAAATTATATGGAAGGCTGCAAACAGGCCTAGCTGTGCAATAGTGATGCACTACAACTCCCAGCAGCCACCCAGTAAAATGCAGACGGTGAGATGCAGCCCAACGAAGGAGCTTTTTTTTTTTTGAAAAAGAATACAGGCTGTATAGTGTGTATATATCACTTTCCTGCTATAAGTGGCTCTGTTGGCCCTACGCTGTGTGTATAATTCACTGCAGGCACAGACCGGTATAAATAATTATGGAATTTTTTGCGTACACTTTCACGCTGAGAGCGGTATTGTAACGCAAACTGCAGCCAGAAAAATATTATACGGAAGGCTGCAAACAGGCCTAGCTGTGTAATACTGAAGCACTACAACTCCCAGCAGCCACCCAGTAAAATGCACACGGTGAGATGTAGCCCTAAGAAGGACCGTTGGGGTTCTTGTTGACAGGATCCTACACTACCACTGTTCCTATCTCAGCAGCACTTTCCCTATACTCTGTATTACAGACTGCAGACTGAGAACGCTATAGCTGTAATAGTCTGCACAGCCCGAGATGAAAAAAATAATTTGTGCAAAACTGCTACCAGCAGCCACAACAGTAATGCACACGGTCAGGTGTGGCCCTAAGAAGGACCGTTGGGGTTCTTGAGGACAGGATCCTACACTAACACTTTCCCTATAGCAGCAGCAGCACTTTCCCTAATCTCTGCCAGTGTGTGTCTGAGGCGAGCCGCGGGCGGGACCGCTTTAAATACTCGGCGGTCACTTGATCTCGCCAGTCACTCCCTGCAGTGGAGTGGGATAGGGCTGGCACGTCACAGGAGGAAGTGGTAATGCCCTTAATTTCCTTCCCTGCATTTCTATTGGCTAGAAAATGGCTCTAAACATGCAGGGAAGAAAATGGAATTGACTCGAGTACCGCGTGGTGCTCGTCTCGAGTAACAAGCATCTCAAGCACCCTAATGCTCGCACGAGCATCTAGCTCGAACAAGTGTGCTCGCTCATCTCTAGTTACAAGCCTTTAATATTAGTTATTTTTTGAAATAATGGAAAACTTATTTTGCACTTATTTCTTTACTTTTAGTCCTATAAGGGTACTTGAGCTTGCAGTTGTTTGATCATTTATAATATCAACTGGAGTACTTCAGTATTGTAATATATGATATTTCTGCTGACATTCTATTAAGACAGGCCACAGGCACGTCTTCATAGGCAGAAATTCATGGCAACCATGGGGTCTTCAGAAGGTCCCCAGCTACAATGACACCCGAATAGTACTTAGCAATTTCATCTCATAGGGACTGTTCGGGACTTCCGATCACTTATTGGGCCATTTATATGTCGCTTTCAGAATTGACAGCAGATTTTAAAGGATTTACAGCCACGATTGGTGTGAACTCTAACCATGGTTATTGCGCCCTGGTGTCAACTACTTAAGACAACCAACGCCAACCATGTATGGAGTGGGCTCAGTTTCCGAACCTGTGCCATAATAACCGCGCATACCTGGGACATAAATGTGTGTCATAGGTAGGGTTGCTACCCACGTCACGAAAAAATACCGGCCATGGTTTAAAAAGGGGTGTGTCTTATCGCGGGGCCAAAATTTTGTTCTGCGCATGCGCGACTGCCGTGGTCAGGGGGCCATAAAGGATCACACATTGGCGAGCGTGACTAAAGGACTGACTGATTAACTGAGGGACAGAAGGACTAAAGGACTGATTGACTAACTAAGAGACAGACAGACTATAGGATTGACTGAGAGACGGACAGACTATAGGACTGACTGACTAACTGACGGATGGGCAGACTAAGGACTGACTAACAGGCGGACAGACTACAAGACTGACTGACTAACTAAGGGACAGATGGACAGACTATGGAACAGACAGGCTATGAGACTGACTGACTAACTGAGGGATGGACAGACTATAACTGAGGGACGCACGGACTATAGGACTGACTGACTCTCTCTTACATCTAACAAAGTTACTGAGGCAGGACTTCCCACCAGCTGCCCCCCCAGTGCAGCCCCTCCCCCACTGTCACCTGTCCCCATCCATCTCTGCAGCCCTCACATCCCCCGCAGTTACCATACACCAGCTTCTTCATCCACAGGGCTATGTTGTCCTCCTTCTCCGGGGCCCCCGTTACGCTGGTACCACATTCAGTGCCAGGCTGCTGGTGAGGGAGAGTGCTGAGACGGGCACTCAATACCCGTCTGTACCCTGCAAGTTGCTCAAGGACATCGCAGTAGCCTGCAGGAGCGACAGGGACACGCAACCTGCGGGTTCCCGTTGCTTCTGCAGGCTTCTGCGATGTTCTCCGCACCGGCAGAGCATTTCTTTTTGGAAGCGGGGCTTGAATTCTCCACTTCAAGCAAAAATAATTCTCTGATTGGCTAGCCAGCACCGGCATCAGCCAATGAAAGCCGGCGCTGGGTTAACCAATCTCAGCCATTCAATTACGTCATTGAATGGCTGTGATTGGTTAACCCAGCGCCAGCTTCTAATTGGCTGACGCCGGCGCTGGCTAGGCAATCAGAGCATTATCTTTGCTGGAGGCGGGGAATTCAAGCCCCGCTTCCAGAAAGCATTAAAAAATACCGGCCTTTAATATGGCCAGTAAAAAAAAATACCGGCACTGGCCTGATGGGCAAAATACCGTATGGGTGGAAACCCTAGTCATGGGGTGTGAAGGCATTAAATATACATTTTTAAATGCAGTAATATATATATATATATATATATATATATATATATATATATATATATATATATATATATATATATATATATTAATGATATTCACATAAGGAACAGACTGGACAAGCTAACTAGATACATCCCAAAAAATCTGCATCTCAGGTGCAGGAAAAAAACTATGTAGAACAATGGACAAACGCCGCACAGAACCCCCACCCATCGTGTGATATTTATAATACTGGTGTCATTTTATGCAAGAGAGGGGCCTTTGTGCGACTACTACCCCCTATAGCTACGCCCCTGAATAGGGTCATTCACACGAGACCTAAGACATGTATATGTAGACCCGTAAACTGACTTTCTACAGTCAGTTCATCAGTTGGAAAGTCAGGACCCTACCTCTACAAGTCATAATATACTTTTTTTCTAACGCACATGCTTGTGACAAAGCTCACCCTGTGTTCGGATATTTGTCACCTAGAGAAATTTAATATAATCCCCCGGTAGCCAAGAAAAAATATTTATGGTTTCATATGTAAATTTGGAATTTTCTTAACTGTAATCGTTATTTGTTCGGAGATCTAGGAAGATACAGATTCAGCAGGCTCCTTGGCCACCAGTCAGGGTTCTCACCGAACTACGACCACAGCTAGAATGCTATAATTTCCATCGAGACAGACTGTACTTTATGCTCTGAAGTTACAATCACAGTCCTCTCTTTATGTTGGCAGAGGCAGGGAAAAAATAGGAATACATTGCTTTCCAGGGCCTCTTGTTTATGATTTGTTTAGGCATGGCTTACTAAGTGTGACCCCACGGCTGGTCATGAAAATGCCAGTCGAGACCTCACACCTTACACACATATAGCCGGGACTTATAAATCAGCTCTCTCATATATATGGCAGCTAGACCATTGCCACTCAAAAATAGTGCACACTACGGTACGTCTATTAGCGCCAGGTTTATTTATCCAGCAGCCGAGGTCGATGTTTAGCCTGTATGAAAAAGATTATTTAAAGGTTTTGTCTATCTTGGTTCATGACTCACAGGACCTGTAATTGAACTGTGTGAAGCAGGGGTGTTGCGGCTGTTTGATAAAGGGCACATGGTAGGTGGCTTGTTAAAGGTTTTTCATTTGGGGCCAGTAATTCGTCTGAGTATTGGATATATTTGAAGTAGTGATCTAGAAGATCATACTGGTAGTATCCCATATGCACATTTATCTGATTGGTTTAATACAAATTGTAGAGTTCTCATTGGTGTTCTGCTAGAACCTATGATACTGTAAATAGGGAAAAAGTGGGGCGAGGGAGTTATAAACTTTTCATATTAATTATTTTTTGCAATAATGGAAAACTTATTTTGCACTTATTTCTTTACTTTTAGTCCGTAAGGGGACTTAAAGGGGTTGTCCCGCGAAAGCAAGTGGGCTTATACACTTCTGTATGGCCATATTAATGCACTTTGTAATATACATCGTGCATTAAATATGAGCCATACAGAGGTTATTTACTTACCCACTCCGTTGCTGGCGTCCCCGTCTCCATGGCTCCGACTAATTTCTGTGTCTTCTGGCTGCTTTAGATGCGCTTGCGCAGTCCGGTCTTCTGCTCTGTTGAATGGGGCCGCTCCGGCGTGCTCGCGCCGGAGAGCTGGTCTTCTCCGCGTCATCGTAGCTCCGCCTCCATCCCGTGGTGCCGATCAGCCAATTAGGTGGCTGTAATCGGCAGTGGAACGCAAGACATCCACGGTGCACCATGGGAGAAGACCCGCGGTGCACCATGGGAGAAAACCGCGGTGCATCATTGGGAAAGGACCGGCGGCCATCTTTAAAAGAAGAAGAACCGCCCGAACGGGGATGCAGGTAAGCGATTTTTTTTTTTTAAATAACAAAGGGATTGTTTTTAACGGGGCACAATGTGGGGGTAGGTAGAAAAAAAATTTTTTTGATTTCGCCGCGGGACAACCCCTTTAAGCTTGCAGTTGTTTAATCGCTTGTAATATATACTGCAATACTTCAGTATTGCAATATATGATATTTCTGCCGATATTCTATTAAGACAGACGACAGGTACATCTTCATAGGCAGAAATTCATGGCAACCATGGGGCCTTCAGAAGGTCTCAGGCTACCATGACACCCAAATGGCACTTAGCAATTTCATCTCATAGGGACTGTTCGGGACTTCCGATCACTTATTGGGACATTTATATGTTGCTTTCAGAATTGACAGCAGCATTGAAAGGATTTACAGGATTTACAAATTATAGAGTTCTCATTCGTGTTCTGTTAGAACTAGAGATGAGCGAGCACCAAAATGCTCGGGTGCTCGTTACTCGAGATGAACTTTTCGCGATGCTCGAGGGTTCGTTTCGAATAACGAACCCCATTGAAGTCAATGGGCGACCCGAGCATTTTTGTATATCGCCGATGCTCGCTAAGGTTTTCGTTTGTGAAAATCTGGGCAATTCAAGAAAGTGATGGGAACGACACAGCAACGGATAGGGCAGGCGAGGGGCTACATGTTAGGCTGCATCTCAAGTTCACAGGTCCCACTATTAAGCCACAATAGCGGCAAGAGTGCCCCCCCCCCCCTCCCAACAACTTTTACTTCTGAAAAGCCCTCATTAGCAATGCATAACTTTGCTAAGCACCACACTACCTCCAACAAAGCACAATCACTGCCTGCATGACACTCCGCTGCCACCAAACTGTCCCTGCCCAGCCTTCAGCTGCCCTCATGCCACGCCACCCTCATGTCTATTTATAAGTGCGTCTGCCAGAGGAACCGCAGGCACACACTGCAGAGGGTTGGCACGGCTAGGCAGCGACCCTCTTTAAAAGGGGCGGGGCGATAGTCCACAATGCTGTACAGAAGCAATGAGAAATCCAATCCTGTGCCACCTCCATCTGGAGCTGCACACGTGGGCATAGCAATGGGGAACCTATGTGCCACACACTATTCATTCTGTCAAGGTGTCTGCATGCCCCAGTCAGAGCGCGGTTTTTTATAAATAGTCACAGGCAGGTACAACTCCGCAATGGGAATTCTGTGTGCACCCACAGCATGGGTGGCTCCCTGGAACCCACCGGCGGTACATAAATGTATCCCATTGCATTGCCCATCACAGCTGAGGTAATGTCGTGCTTAATGCAGGTGGGCTTCGGCCCACACTGCATGCCCCAGTCAGACTGGGGTTCTTTAGAAGTGGACACATGCAGTTACAACTCCGTGTGGACCGACAGCATGGGTGGGTGCCAGGAAGCCACCAGCGGTACGTAAATATATCCCATTGCAGTGCCCAACACAGCTGATGTAATGTCGTGCTTAATGCAGGTGGGCTTCGGCCCACACTGCATGCCCCAGTCAGACCGGGGTTCTTTAGAAGTGGACACATGCAGTTACAACTCCCTGTGGACCCACGGCATGGGTGGGTGCCAGGAAGCCACCGGCGGTACATTAATATATCCTATTGCATTGCCCATCACAGCTGAGGTAATAATGTCATGTTTAATGCAGGTGGGCTTCGGCCCACACTGCATGCCCCAGTCAGACCGGGGTTCTTTAGAGTGGACACATGCAGTTACAACTCCCTGTGGACCCACGGCATGGGTGGCTCCCTGGAACCCACCGGCGAAACATAAATATATCCCACTTCATTGCCCATCACAGCTGAGGTAATGTCATGTTTAATGCAGGTGGGCTTCGGCCCACACTGCATGCCCCAGTCAGACCGGGGTTCTTTAGAAGTGGACACATGCAGTTACAACTCCCTGTGGACCCACGGCATGGGGTAAAAATAAAAATTGGTTGAGGTGAAAGTTTCAACGCTTTAATGAGCATTGAAACGTATAAAAATTGTTTACAAACATTATATGACTGAGCCTTGTGGGCCTAAGAAAAATTGCCCGTTCGGCGTGATTATGTGAGGTTTCAGGAGGAGGAGCAGGAGGAGGAGGATGATTATCATACACAGATTGATGAAGCTAAAAAGTCCACGTTTTGGATGGTGATAGAGAACGTAGCTTCCATCCGCGGGTGCAGCCTACGTATTGCTTAGGTATCGCTGCTGTCCGCTGGTGGAGAAGACAAGTCTGCGGAAATCCAGGCTTTGTTCATCTTGATGAGTGTAAGCCTGTCGGCACTGTCGGTTGACAGGTGGGTACGCTTATCCGTGATGATTCCCCCAGCCAAACTAAACACACTCTCTGACAAGACGCTAGCCGCAGGACAAGCAAGCACCTCCAGGGCATACAGCGCGAGTTCAGGCCACGTGTCCAGCTTCGACACCAAGTAGTTGTAGGGGGCAGAGGCGTCACCGAGGACGGTCGTGCGATCGGCTACATACTCCCTCACCATCCTTTTACAGTGCTCCCGCCAACTCAGCCTTGACTGGGGACCGGTGACACAGTCTTGCTGGGCAGACATAAAGCTGGCAAAGGCCTTGGATAATGTTCCCCTGCCTGCGCTGTACATGCTGCTTGATCTCTGCGCCTCCCCTGCTACCTGGGCCGCGGAAATGCACCTTCGGCCACTAGCGCTGTCGGATGGGAAGTTTACCATCAGTTTGTCCACCAGCGCCCTGTGGTATAGCATCATTCTCGAACCCCTTTCCTCTTCGGGAATGAGAGTGGAAAGGCTCTCCTTATACCGTGGGTCGAGCAGTGTGTACACCCAGTAATCCGTAGTGGCCAGAATGCGTGTAACGCGAGGGTCACGAGAAAGGCATCCTAACATGAAGTCAGCCATGTGTGCCAGGGTACCTGTACGCAACACATGGCTGTCCTCACTCGGAAGATCACTTTCAGGATCCTCCTCCTCCTCCCCCTCCTCCTCCTCCTCCTCCTCCTCTGGCCATACACGCTGAAAGGATGACAGGCAAGCAGCATCTGTCCCCTCAGCAGTGGGCCAAGCTGTCTCTTCCCCCTCCTCCTCATGCTCCTCCCCCTCCTTCTCAACGCGCTGAGATATAGACATGAGGGTGCTCTGACTATCCAGCGACATACTGTCTTCCCCCGCCTCCGTTTCCGATTCCAAAGCGTCTGCCTTTATGCTTTGCAGGGAACGTCTCAAGAGGCATAGCAGAGGAATGGTGACGCTAATGATTGCAGCATCCCCGCTCAGCATCTGGGTAGACTCCTCAAAGTTTCCAAGGACCTGGCAGATGTCTGCTAACCAGGCCCACTCTTCTGTAAATAATTGAGGAGGCTGACTCCCACTACGCCGCCCATGTTGGAGTTGGTATTCCGCAATAGCTCTACGCTGCTCATAGAGGCTGGCCAACATGTGGAGCGTAGAGTTCCACTGTGTGGGCACGTCGCACAGCAGTCGGTGCACTGGCAGATTAAACCAATGTTGCAGTGTCCGCAGGGTGGCAGCGTGCGTGTTGGACTTGCGGAAATGTGCGCAGAGCTGGCGCACCTTTCCGAGCAGGTATGACAAGTGTGGGTAGCTTTTCAGAAAGCGCTGAACCACCAAATTAAACACATGGGCCAGGCATGGCACGTGCGTGAAGCTGCCGAGCTGCAGAGCCGCCACCAGGTTACGGCCGTTGTCACACACGACCATGCCCGGTTGGAGGCTCAGCGGCGCAAGCCAGCGGTCGGTCTGCTCTGTCAGACCCTGCAGCAGTTCGTGGGCCGTGTGCCTCTTCTCTCCTAAGCTGAGTAGCTTCAGCACGGCCTGCTGGCGCTTGCCCACCGCTGAGCTGCCATGCCGCGCGACACCGACTGCTGGCGACGTGCTGCTGCTGACACATCTTGATTGCGAGACAGAGGTTGCGTAGGAGGAGGAGGAGGAGGGTGGTTTAGTGGAGGAAGCATACACCGCCGCAGATACCACCACCAAGCTGGGGCACGCAATTTCTGGGGGTGGGTAGGACGTGAGCGGTCCCAGGCTCTGACTCTGTCCCAGCCTCCACTAAATTCACCCAATGTGCCGTCAGGGAGATATAGTGGCCCTGCCCGCCTGTGCTTGTCCACGTGTCTGTAGTTAAGTGGACCTTGGCAGTAACCGCGTTGGTGAGGGCGCGTACAATGTTGCGGGAGACGTGGTCGTGCAGGCCTGGGACGGCACATCAGGAAAAGTAGTGGCGACTGGGAACTGAGTAGCGCGGGGCTGAGACACTACTGAGAGACATTGCTGGATGGGGCCGAGGACAGCGGAGGTGAGGGTGTGGGTGCAGGCCAGGAGACGGTAGTGCCTGTGTCCTCAGAGGGGGGTTGGATCTCAGTGGCAGGTTGGGGCACAGGGGGAGAGGCAGTGGTGCAAACCGGAGGCGGTGAACGGCCTTCGTCCCACCTTGTGGGGTGCTTGGCCATCATATGCCTGCGCATGCTGGTGGTGGTGCCTCCCCAGCTGATCTTGGCGCGACAAAGGTTGCACACCACTGTTCGTCGGTCGTCAGGCGTCTCTGTGAAAAACTGCCACACTGTAGAGCACCTTGACCTCTGCAGGGTGGCATGGCGCGAGGGGGCGCTTTGGGAAACAGTTGGTGGATTATTCGGTCTGGCCCTGCCTCTACCCCTGGCCACCGCACTGGCTCGGCCTGTGCCCACACCCTGACTTGGGCCTCCGCGTCCACGTCCTCTAGGCCTACCCCTACCCCTCAGCATGCTGTATTACCAGTAATGCAGAAACAGAACGCTGTAATTAAATGTGCCGCTTATTGGCCTGTGGTTGGAGGCTGAATTCGCTTACGGAACGCCAGGAAATAATTTGGCACAAGCCTGCTGTAACACTTAGCTGGCTGCGTATGATTTTGTAGAACTACTACACCCAGCACAGACAGACCCAGAACACTGAGCACAGTCACAGGCAGGCCAAATAGATTTTTTGCCCCAAATTTTTTAGCAAAGGCCCACTGCCTATATTCAATCAATATGTCTTCTGTCCCTGCCTACGCACTTCTGTCCCTGGAGTATGTCACAGAACTGCAGAGTGTTGCACTGTGAACTGCAATACAGCGGTGATTTCACAGCCCAGACAGAGCCAGGAAATAATTTGGTGCAAGCCTGCTGTAACACTTAGCTGGCTGCGTATGATTTTGTAGAACTACTACACCCAGCACAGACAGACCCAGAACACTGAGCACAGTCACAGGCAGGCCAAATAGATTTTTTCCCACAAATTTTTTTGCAAAGGCCCACTGCCTATATTCAATCAATAATATGTCTTCTGTCCCTGCCTAAGCACTTCTGTCCCTGGAGTATTACTGCAGGGCGCAATGCTCTGCACGGCCGATATACCAAAAAAAAAAAAGTGCAACACTGCAAAAAGCAGCCTCCACAGTACTGCACACAGTTAGATGTGGCCCTAAGAAGGACCGTTGGGGTTCTTGAAGCCTACACTAACTCCTAACACTCTCCCTATAGCAGCTCCAACAAGATAGCACTGTCCCTGATCTCTGTCAGAATGCATCTGTGGCGAGCCGCGGGAGGGGCCGATTTTTATACTCGGGTGACACCTGATCTCGCCAGCCACTCACTGCAGGGGGGTGGTATAGGGCTTGAACGTCGCAGGGGGAAGTTGTAATGCCTTCCCTGTCTTTCAATTGGCCAGAAAAGCGCGCTAACGTCTCAGAGATGAAAGTGAAAGTAACCCGAACATCGCGTGGTACTCGTTACGAGTAACGAGCATCTCGAACACGCTAATACTCGAACGAGTATCAAGCTCGGACGAGTACGTTCGCTCATCTCTAGTTAGAACCTATTATATATTGCTACAAGTACAAGTGTAGTAACCTGGACTGGCACTACAGGATAAAAGTACTTTACCTGCAAGTTAAGAGCAACTGTTCTAACTACCAGTTCATTTCACAAAGTGTAGTTAGGCTGGACTTTATTTAATAAGAAGAGGGAGTCAGGAAACTAAAGAGTTAAGGTTTTAGGCACCGTCGTAAATCAGTTAGTTAGCAGAGCTGTCACTGGCTCCGTGAGTGGAGAAAAGGTGGGGGTTCCGGTTCATTTTGTATTGCGCACTTAGAAATCGATAACAGTGTTAGAAGATGAAAGTGAAGAGCAGTATGGAGGGAGTATGGAGTAAGACATGAAGAAGTCACTCAGAGGGGAGAGTAGCCGAGATGGACATGGAGGAAGCCAGCGGACAGCCATGACCCAGCATCTTGATTACAAAGAGCGTGCTGCACTCATTGCCACCATGTCAAGCTTCTCAGCCACATCTTAGAGACCGCTCAGAGAGTGTAGGCCACTTCCCACTTGTCGTCCATTGCATGAGTAATGGAGTCAAAGGATGCTGGTTTAGAAAACCCGCTCTGAGTTAATAGAAGGGGAAGGGCATTCAGGACCTTAGGCTTGATGGATGATGCAATGAGAAATGACCCAAACACACAAGTAAATCAGCTACAGAATGGTTGAAAAATAAGATGATCTGTGTTTTGGATTGGCCAAGTCCGAGTCCTAATCTTAACTCTATCAAGATGCTGTGGCATGACCTAAAGAGAGCTGTACACACAAGGCATCCCAAAAATATTGATGAACTGAAACACGTTTGCTGGGAGGAACAGTCCAAAATTTCCCCTCAGTGTTGTGCAAATCTTATATGCAGCTATAAGAAATGTTTAATGGAGGTGTTTGCTGTTAAAGAGGGATATACAGATTATTAAAGGGAATGTATCATCAGGAAATTAACTGTTATATAGATCACATGTTTGCGCTAAACATATATTTTTTTTAAATTTAGGTGATTTTTATAATTTTCAATCAGAATCTATATTTTAAAAAAAATATCACAAAGTCCTGCATTTTTTTTGCACTGAGCACAGAGCTTAACACTAGTCTGTCACTTCCTGTTCTGTAGAAAAAGCTTTGCAATAGTTATCTCACTAACATCACAGGCAGGATTTCATATATATATATATATTGTGAGGGATTAGCGTTTAGGATCGGTAGCAACCTGGGCATAAGCAGTCAGAGACAGTGACACATAGGATAAAGTCTTTAGTCCAGGCTTTGCCTGGGTTTATTTCCAAGCAAACAAAAGCAAAATACAGGCCTTAACATCAGGCAGACATAACATAAATCCTGCTCGTCTGAGCACTTACTATACATGTAGCGTCCCTGTCTACACACTGGTAACAAATAGCTCCTGCACCCAGCCAGCCAGGACTCTCAGACCTGCAAAGGTCTCAGCTCTCCTGCTGGCCCTATAGGCCCAGGCTTTATATGGCCTGGTACCAGCCCCACCTGGTACGTGGGAGTGACCATCCCACCCTTCACTTTGGTCACTCTAGGAAAAGCCGGCCCGGATTATGCGGCTTGGAGCCACTTACTCACTACAACGTGTTAGTGGCTTAATGCCACTAACACTAAACTGCCGGCTTCCTCCACCGAGCCCAGGCTGCTCGGTGGCACGCATCTGCCCAAGCGCTCCCCAAGGCAGCATAGGAGAGCATCCTCGGTGACACATACCTGCCCTCCAGCACCTTGCCGGTCACCGTCTCACAATATATATATATATATATATATATATATATATATATATAGTCAAAAGAATGCTGCAATACCAGACTTACCCCCTAGGGGAGCATACCCTTTATTCTAATGATGGCCAATCCCTTTAAGAGCAGACCTGATATTTGATACATTACTGATTAGGAGGAATGTTGTACTATCTGAAATCATATTAGTCTGCTAATCCAGCAATATAGTATAGTAGGTTGGGTGTCGTTAAGCTGACTTTAGTCTAACACCATGTTATGTTTAAATTCTCACAGTCTTAAGGATGAAGAGGAAGGCATCTCATTCCTCCCTCGACCTCCTCCTCCTTGAGACTGTGAGAATTTTAACCTAGCATGTATACATAATTGGTGAAAAAAGAAATAAGAAAACAATCAGAGTTAAGACCAACCGCATTACTCTGGCGCTGCGCTCCACTTACAATTTTATATTGGTGCTTTAAACCCTTTTATGAGTATTTCCCATCCAAACGACCACATGCTCTTGATAGAATGCGTGCACAGAATTAAAACATACACTAAGCCCTGCAAACAGGGCAAATGATTCATTTTACCAAAAAGGAAAAAAAATCTATGAGCACCAAACATACCGGCTCAGTAAGGATTTCTAAGAGTCGTTACATGATGGACAATTAGTGGAGATCCGACAGACAGACTGCTCAGATTATCAATATCTAGAATTGATATTTCTCGGTGCATTTTCAAAGAAGACCTGTTATGTCCTCCCATCAGCAGAGCCAGCTGCATAGCTTTGTAGCCTCAACCTCGCTGACTTTATTGTACTTTTTGTACCGCCATTTTGAATCTGTCAAGACGGCAGTCTCCTTTGCTCATTGTCAATAGGTGATGTCAGTAGGTAGAGAAAACTTGATATCACCCATTGAAATGAGTGAAGAAGACCACCCACTTGACAAATTCAAAGAGACAGAACTTGAATATAATGGAGGTTGTAGGGGAAAAGTAGGAGTAAAAAGAAAAGGTATAATACAGTCAAAGGGCCACAGCTGCAAAGATAGGCAGGCGGCCCCAATACTCAGGGGAAAGATCTGCTTGAAGGAAATTTCCCTTTATAGTTATACCTTGTTTCAGTATGTTGGGTATAATGTCTATATAGGACGCAGATACAAATGAATATTAATACAGTCAGGCGAGAAACATTTGGATATCCTAAAGAAGATCATTGATGGAATATTGCGATGATGCTCAAGGAAAACCCTCTATTCATTGTTGACCTGAATATGGCCACCTCTAAAGTCTGGATAAGGAGCAGGAGAACCTCATTCCCAACATAGGGGCTGCTCCACTTCCTGTGGCTATACCAGAAATGTCTTGGATGGGAATACGACACTTTACTTTCTACATAATCCTCATTGAGCACTATGTAGTCTAGTAAAAAGAAGGCAGAAGTTGTTATAAACTGCTTCTATCTTCTCCTCCGGGTCCTTGGCTGTCTCTGACAGCTGAGCACCCGACCTGCTACTCCTAGATTGCAGGGACAGGAGTTTTAAATTAGTGCTGTATTTTTACTGGCTGAGAATAACCCAAGATGAAGCACCATATATTTTCGAGCGTCGTCTGTTCTATTTTGGACGTTCAGCACACCTCATCAAAGATGAGGTATGCTAAATGCCGCTGTCCGCCGAAAGTGAAAGTAAAATCACTTCGATTGAAATTGCGGCACTTTGCTGAACCCCTAAGACTCCAGGACCCATCTCTACATTCTCTATTACCGTCTCTTCCAAAGGTGGCACACATTCAGTAGCGATGCGTGTAACATCATTGGTGGTTACTGGTCAGCTATCTTTTGCACTGAAGACTATGAAGTTCAACCTTCATTTTTGACTGTCCCTCCAAAAATGGGAGCAGTGGGTGGTAGAGCTGTATGGCTGTAAATGATTGAGATACTGTTAGGTTCCATACCTCATCTGATCAACGTGACCCCTGGAAAGCATGATCACATGAAAAGAACTAATACGGTCGTGTAACGAGAAATTGCAGAAACAAGTCATGGATGTTGAAGAAGAAAAAGGTCAAAGAACGTGCTCAATACAGGTCAGGACCTCTAATATACATATTTCTACTTTCCACTGAAAAGGCCACACAAGAAGCCTCGGAAGTTTCTATTAGCACTCATGAAAGTTCTCTTTGAAGCTGACTAATGAAACCATATGAAGCTAAGAAGCTCCGTATTGATTCTATTAAAATACCTAATACAAGTCCAGACATTTCCCTTTGTTGTTGATTACCTGCCATTAATTCTAGGCCATTTTTATGTTTTTTTGGGTACGTGTTTGTCATCCATTCTGATGTATCTAAGATGATTCCATAAAAGCCGAATTGACAAAACAAAAATAAAAACAAACAGGGCAAGTACCAGGAAGAATGCCGTCTGCCGCTTTAGTTATTGTCTTGGCATCTCTTAGTCTCAATTTCTGCTTTTGTTTCCTTAAGATTAGCTGTTCCCGCTAGAGTGGTGTGGCCAGGATGAGACGGTTTGTATACAATGGCCTCAGCTTTTGTATATTTTCATCCACCATTGAGGTTATTCTTAGTAAAGATGTTAAGTCGTATCAAATGCACAATCTTTAAGGAAGAGATGGGGAGGGTGCAGTGACTCAGGTGTGTCTTATACACAGAGCATGTAATTAATAAAAAGAAAACATTAAAGTGGTTGTCCAGGATTAGAAAGCATGGTTGCTGTCTTCCAAATTTAAAGCCACACGTGTCCATGGGTTATATCTGGTATAACGGCTCTACTAAAGTGAATTGACCTGAGCTGCAATACCACATGCAACCTGTGTATAGGCATGGCACTGTTTTTAGAGAAAAGCAGCCATGTTTTTCTAATCCTGTAAATCCCTTTAATTAAAAGGGTTCTCAAGCCCCACAAAATTTTCTGAAATCTGTTCAGTGTGTTGGAAAAACATAAAAAAAGCCATACTTACCTCACCTGTTCTTCTTCGCTTCTGCTCCTCGCCAATACCTGCTGCAGCAGTGGTGGCGCCATGTGAAATGTGACCACTATAGTTAATCAAAAGGCCAAAATGAGTTGGTAATTCATTGTAGCCATCACATGTCTCTTGTGCCGGTGGCATCATCTCTGCTGCAGAAAACAGAGAGAGTTTTGAGAATAACGTGGGACAAGGCATTGGTGGAGCAGGAAGAGAGGAATGGGTGAGGCAGGTATGACTTTTTTATGATTTTCTAACACACCGAGCAGGTGTCAAAAGATTTTAAGGGCTCGATAACCCTTTCAACGGTTTTCAGAGTCAAGATAGAACAATAAATACTGTGGTCAGGAGGCATAACTTGAAGCTTCTGGGCCCCAGTGCAAAACTTGTAACAGGGCCCCCAACTATAATGCTTTATTCATAGTACTGGGCTACCTATATGGAGAAAAGAGGCCTTATGGGCCCCCTAAGGCTCCTGGGTCCGGGTGCAACCGCATCCTCTATAGTTACGCCCCTGACCGTGGTCACTCAATAGTAACAGGTCGTAAATCTTAGCAGAAATGTTCATTCTAGATAAAACAATCAGCTGTCACGTTGACCAGAAATTCTGTTATTTCATTAATACCCGTCTTTTATGTCCTAGTCTCCATTGATTCTTCTGGATCTCTCTGCAGTGTTCGACACCGTAGATCACCAACTCCTCCTCAGTATATTCCACTCTATTGGCTCTCAGAATATTGGGCTCTCCTGGTTTTCCTGTTCCGGCGCTAACTGTTCGTTCAGTGTATCATTTTTTCAGCTCTACTTCTCCTCTTCTCCTTGATGTTGCGGTTCCTCAGGGTTCAGTCCTTGGTCTTCTCCTCTTTTCTATCTACACAGCCACTTTTGGACAAACTATCATCAGATTTTGCTTTCAATACCATCTCCATGCTGACCACAACCAACTATATATTTCTTCCCGTGACATCACACCCATATTACTACAAATGCATTGTCTCTCTGCTGTCTCTAACACCATGTCCTCTTTTTACCTGAATCTGAATCTTTCAAAAGCTGAACTTGTATTTCTGCCATTTACTAATTGACGTAAACCTGATCTTTCCATCTCAATCTGTGGTACCACCATAACTCCTAGGCCACATGCCTGCTGTCTTAGGGTCATATTTGAATCCCACCTTTCCTTCACTCCCTATATTCAATTTCTTGCTTACTTATGTCACCTACATCTCAGAAATGCTTATTGTTGCCCTGATCCACAATCGGCTTGATTACTGCAACTCACTACTGATTAGTTTTCCCATAACTAACTTGTCCCCTCTCCAATCTACCCTGAACTCAGCAGTCAGGCTCATCTTTTTGTCCAGCCGCTACACTAATGCCTTCACCCTGTGCCAGTCACTACACTTATAGCTCCACCCTGTGCCAGTCACTACACTTATAGCTCCACCCTGTGCCAGGCACTACACTGATAGCTCCACCCTGTGCCAGGCACTACACTGATAGCTCCACCCTGTGCCAGTCACTACACTTATAGCTCCACCCTGTGCCAGTCACTACACAGATAGCTCCACCCTGTGCCAGTCACTACACTGATAGCTAGACCCTGTCAGTGCATATAAATAACACTATAAACTAATCACTCTCATCCATAAAGCTCTCTACAGTGCTGCATTGTCCTGTAGCTCCTCCTTCATTACTGTCTATCACCCTACATGTGCTCACCACTCCACTTACTACCTTACTTCAAGTTCCTATTAAACTATATGGTAGTGGGACTGTTACAACTAACCAAGGATTTATTCGCAGGCAATAGAGTCCCAATGGGCCCTCTATATACTCCACCCTTGCTTGTAGGCTATAAAGTCCAGAAATCTCTGTTATGTGCCCAGTTTGGCCCTTTTGCAATATGCTACAGAAGAATAAACTAGAACATAATAGATATTTAATAGAGATGAGCGAGCATACGCGCTAAGGCAAACTACTCGAGCGAGTAGTGCCTTATTCGAGTACCTGCCCGCTCATCTATGAAGATTCGGCTGCCAGCGGGGGGCGGGGAGAGCTGGGAGGAACGGAGGGGAGATCTCTCTCTCCCTCCCCCCCCCCGCTACCCCCTGCTCACCGCCGCAACTCACCTGTCACCAGCGCCGGCAGCCGAATCTTTAGAGACGAGCGGGCAGGTACTTGAATAAGGCACTACTCGCTCGAGTAGTTTGCCTTAGTGAGTATGCTCGTTCATCTCTAATATTTAATCATAAGATATAATATACCGTCTCTCTTCAAAATCTGGACAAATGTATTTTTCCCCAGGTATCACACACAATACTTTAAACCCAGTAATGGGATCATTGAAAGTAAGCATGATGTCATGAATAAATGAATGGTTTCCTATTTCATGTGGAGACATAGATATATGTTGTGCACTTATAGAAGCCTTATTAACAATGAATGAACTCATAGTTCTCAGCCAAGGGACCATCAACATTGTGTATTGCATTCACTGGCGACTTGTGGTAAAGCTACGCTCCAGAGCTTTGAGATCGAATCCCAATACGTAGCATCTTGTAAGCCGAAGAAATGTAGCATCTTGAATTTCCATCAGTGTTGCGTTTATCTGTATTGCTCTCAGTGACGTGGCTTCCAGGAAATGTAAGAATCCACAAGGACAGATACATCAATCATTTATCCACTTTGGAAGACATATAGTGCATTGCAGCCTTTATTGTTGGGTATGCTGGCTGTATCATAACATGTTAGTCTACATGGCTAGATGATGGGGTAATCTACAGGATGCTCATAAATGCCATTCTCCAACTCTACATAATATACCAGGTGTCTCAAAAGTGTTGAAACATCCATATAAAATGAAAACGGTTTGGCAGACGGTGATCCAATTTTGCTTACAATCTGCAGGAAAAGGGGGAAACCTGTTAGGTCATGTCACCATAATGATGTTATCTTGGATTCAACTCTAATGTTTCCAATGGGAAGGTAGGTGTGTGATATATCAAACTGGCAGAGAATTTTACCAGAAAGACAATGGCGTGCTTCATTTTAACGTAACTTTATTCTTTCCCATGTTAACACTGTAATTTTTCTTAATTACAGGCAATGCTAACGATGGTATTATCTCAAGCAGAACAGGTTAAAATCTTCAAGCACACGCATCCTTGCTTCATCATCCCAGATTTTAATCAACATCACCCAACCAGACCTCCCATCCTCCACAGTGCAGTAGCCAAACTACTTTCCAGATTCAAAGAAACAGGTTCTGTCGCTGATAAACCAAAAACTGGATGACCAAAACCGTTTGTGATGGAGCATCAGTTCTAGCCTCATTCAGCCAGTGCCCATGATGTAGCACATGTGTTTCATTCACCTGACACAAGGATGATCTCAACACGTTCTGCTTCAGATAACGGCATTATTCACATGACTTGTAATGGCTAAAAAAAGATCACTGTCTTAACATGAGAACAAATACAGCTATGTTAAAATGAAGCACTCCATTGGTTTTCTGGTGAAATTCTCTTCCAGTTTTATATATCACACACCTACCTTCCTATTGTAAAAATTAAAGTTGAATCCATGTTGGCGGCATTCAAAATGGTTGTCATTTTGGCAACATGGCCAACAGATTTCCTCTTTCGCCACAGCTTGTATGCAAAATTGGATCATCATCTGCCAATCCGTTTCATTCTATATGGTGGTTTCCACACTTTTGAGATACACTGTATTATTTATGTTATGGCTGTTGGTCATGGTCGGCAGGGTGTCCCCTACGTCATCATAGCCAGTGTCCCATGTGATGTATGTGGCGGACACCTCATCTCCTGTCAATTTCTTTGTCTTCATAGAGTGTGCACATGTATAGCCAGCCCACCTCTTAAAGGATCTGCACACTTACCTAGCCAACCCAGGCAGGTCTCTGGCTATTTAAGGCACCCTTCTCCAATAGTAGTGCCTCTCTAAGCTATGAGATATTTTCCCATGGAGGGGAAACACCATGTAGCAATCCAAGATAGACTTAAAAATTAGACTATAAAAAAGCCTTTCCCCTTTATCTTGACAATCTTAGGAGACCTATTGGCCTGACATCTGTGCAGGTGTTATCGTATGATGGATATAACATACTAGTTTCCATATATAATTTCCCATCCCGTCTCTAGTATTCAGCATGCATTCTGCATACGACACAAGGTAAAGGGAGTTCGGCTTTACAGATGTAATTTTGCATGTGAAGATTCTTGGCTGGGATTAATATCAGGCCCAGAGGAACTAATTTGCTAAATAAATGCAAAAAATAACAATAAGCTGTAAAGGTTTCATAGAATGATATTATCCTGAGATCAATTCATCAATAATGAGGTGCAGTTTGCTTTTCCAGAATTTATGGATAAAGGGACTATATATCTCTATATAGTCTTGGAAACCCATCTCTGGATAGCTGTAGGACTTCTGGTTTTTAGGTCACTTATGTGAATACTTGAAGCAGTACTTGAATACATAGTGTAGGCTTAGACTAGCCCCAAACTGGTGCTCCTTATTTAAATACATGCTATATACTGCATTCATAAGCATCTACGCTGATCAATCACTGCATTAGGAACAGCTGACAAATGACATCTTGTGATCAGTAATGTGGTTCCATGTGATGGGTGCATCACAATCTGCTCTCAGATATTGTGCTGACCTCTCCTCTGTGCAGCAGAAGTTGACATATGGCACTCATGGGTAAAGACCCATTTAGACACAACGATTATCGCTCAAAAGATGTGTTTTCAGCGACTTTTGAGCGATAATCGATGTGTGCATTTACAGGGCAAGGTGATCGCTCAAACGTTGAGCGATCACCTTGCACTCCGAGTGGGGTATGCAGAAGACAAGCGTGGCTGCTTGTCTTTTGCATCCAGCTGTTCTCTGCTCGGAGCGCTCAGCTGGTATACAGCTGAGTGCTCCAAGCGGGGTATGCAGAAGACAAGCAGGGCCGCTTGTCTTCCGCATCCAGCTGTTCTCTGCTCGGAGTGCTCGGCTGTTATACAGCCGAGCGCTCTGAGCAGGGTATGCAGAACACAGCTGGACCGCTGTGTTCTTAATACCACAGCTGTTCACGGAGCGCTCAGCTGGTATACAGCTGTGCGCTCCGTGCGGAGTATGAAGAACACAGCTGGACCGCTGTGTTCTTCATACCCCGGTTGGGTTCACAGAGCGGGATAGAGCTAAAACAATAGTATCAGCTGTATCCCACTGTGAACTCCTGATAAGGCTGATCGCTCTTTCAGCATGCTGAAAGACAATGATTAGCGACTGGTTAACGAAAACTTCACGATGTCAGTGCAGTTAGACACAACGATTATTGCTCAAAAGACATCTTTTGAGTGAATTTTGAGCAATAATCGTTGTGTGCAAATGGGCCTTAAATGTGACTTGTGTGACCCTGACTGCAGGCAGATTATTGGTGCCCAGATGTGTGGTGCCAGTATTTCTGAAACAGTCACGCATGTTGCTTGTTCCCAAACCACAATATTAAGAGTGAGCCAAGACAGGTTCAACCATGGAAGACATTCAACAGACAATCACACAGCAGGAAGCCATGTGTAGTTAATCCTAGGTGAATGCCGAGTGGCACTTCTGGTATCTCACCAATGTCATGCCACAGTGGACCAACTGACCCAGCAGTAAAACAGTGGGGCAGTTAGACAAATTTCCACAATGCTCCTGATGATCCTACATTATTGCCAACAAGGTTTCACATGAGCCCAGGAAAGATGTCTTTGGACCTTGGACACATGGCCGAAGGATGTCAAGAGTGAGGAGTCCTGTTTCCTGCTGAACCATATGGATGTCTGGTTTCCACGTCTGGTGTAAACAGCATAAAGCTGTATCCCATAGGTGTACAGTTGGAGTTCAACAAGCCAGTGGTGGTTGTGTCATGGTCTGGAGAGTGTTGTAATGGCATGGCCAAGGACCATTGGTCATCATACCACAATTTTGAAATGGTGAACACTACAGGGACCTGTTAGCTGACCATCTGCAACCATATCTTCAGGAAAAGACTTCCTGACCACTGTGCCATCTTTCAACAGGACAACACTTGGTTCATTAGGGAGTGGTTGGAGGAACATGACAAAGAATTCTCCACACTGTCTTTGCCACCAAACTCACCAGGCTGTTACCGAATTGAAGATTTTTGGGATATGCTGGAAAGGTCTGTGAGATCTGCTTCCACTTATCTGGAAAATGTGCACCAACTGACGAAGCTGCTGCTGCGGGCATGGGTTGAGTTGAGTTGAGTTGAGTATGGAGGATGTTCACCACCTTGTGGAATCTTTTACCCAATGCCTAAAAGCCACGATCACCCAAAAAATGGACTAACCCGTTATTGAGAAGGTATTCCTAATGCAGTGATTGTTCAGTCTAGTTAGGTAGACACTTGAGGGTCCAATAACAATCCCAATATCCTGATATTCATGATTTAGTCATATCAAAAAGGTGACCTACTGCATGTAAAGTTTTAACAAATGAAGGTATGGAAACTGAAAGCCCAGTTGGCAAAATACTGTAGTAGTAAAATGCAAGAAAAAGGGTTTTAGCTAGGTTTAAAGAAATTGTACAATATATCTGAAGCCCCTTTCTGTACTTTGTACTGAAACAGGTTGTTGGTGTTATGTATGGTGCGACGCTGAGAAACGGAAGCGTAGGCAGCAAATGTTATAATAAATAAACTTTTACTGAGCAGAAACTGCAAAGGTTGCAGTTGCCCCTGCTGCATCCTAAGAAGACATCAGTATTATAAATGACACATAATAGGTTGGAGGCTATGTTATAGATTTTGCATTGGGACTAAGGAATAGTGTTGGGTGAACCGAAAAAGTTGAGCCCTGTTTCAGGTCGAACTTTGCTAAAAGCATAGCATCCTTGCAAACACATATATATCACAAGGTCACATGACTTACAACAAGATACATTTTCCAGACATAACCCAGACATTAACCCATTCAGTACTGCAGAGGTGCAATACACATACCAAATTCACACTACATATAAGACACTGACAAGACAAATGGCACAAGACAGATATTTAACATTATGGAGGGGCCCCACTAACTCTGGGCCACTACAGAAGCATCTCCAAACAATTTTTCAATTGTAGCTTTAATACATGGTGGCAAAGGTGAATCTAAGTGCTCCTATATAAGTATTGACTTATATAGTCATATAGTTTGTAATCTGAAAATCAAAATGTAAAAAAGATATTCAAAAGGGACACTCAGGGTATATGTTGTTTGGGTCTGTGTGCAATTCCATCCCATATGAGTCTCTAGACAGCGGTGTAGAAGCAACAAGACTTTCAATAAGTCAGTCATGAGTCTCCAAAGAAGACTCTCAAGTGAATTATTCTTAACTTTTTTCTTTTCCTACAAGGTTCTTAATGACCAGGATTTCATAACTGACTGCTAACGCATCAACACCACAAGGTTGAAGACTGAATTAGAAGTTGAGCCTTCTACACAAGGTTGTTGAATGGATAAGCTCTATCCTTGACATTGATGCTCAAGGGAGAGAACAAGGCTTGTTAGTGCAACAATCATACAAGTATGTGCATACTTACAAAACCAGAACTCATGATCAAGTCTTCTATGTGTCCATATTTCACCACTGTTTTAGCATTTTAAGAAGAACCCTGGTCCTATACAATATTTCCTCAAGTAAACTAGACTTGTATTGCCAATACGCATCATTCAGTCTCTGAGCTACTGTACAGCTGCACCTTATTCTGGGTGTATAGGTGGCCAAAGGTCCCTTTACACATAAGAAAACAGCCATAGTGTAAATGGCCACTGACTGTTAGAAGACACTTGGTTGCAAGAGGATACATGGGCCCAAATACTTCAAGCTTCCTTTATGACATTAGATAGATTCTTGGACAATGTGTAGGGGGTACTGTACTAATTACATCAATGTTTGACCTCCAGAGTTCAACCAATGTTCCTATCCTCCCGCTTAGTGGTGTTTGGTAGTAACTAGCCCTTCTTCCTCTATAGTGATTATGGAGCATTTATTCTCACAATTTTTGATTGAAATGATAAAATCATACATCATTGGTGTATAAAAAGACTCAAAGAAGCTACTTGTGTGTAGTGACCTCTTTTTCCACTTGTGTAGAGCTTGTTGACCACTTGACGCCTCTACGACACAGAGAAAGTGGGCCTGGTCACAAGACCCAGCATAGGCTCCCAGCGAAGCATTTTACAGGCAAGCAGATTCATTGCTGGAAACATCTCTCTTAACATCACAACCCTGTTACTGTGCTCAGGTGGGTTTTGTTGGGAAGCAAACAGTGGCACCAGAGGCGTAACTTCAAGCTTCTGGGCCCCAATGCAAAACCTGTAACAGGGCCCCCAACTATAATGCTTTATTCATAGTACTAGGCTTACTGAGTGGAGAAGAGAGGCCTTATTGGCCCCCTAAGGCTCCTGGGCCCGGGTGCAACCGCATCCCCTTTAGTTATGCCCTTGAGTGGCACTCAATTCAGCATCTTGAGTCTCAACCTTCAGAGGCACCGTGACTTCCTTTGAGTACTCTGCCCAGACTGCAGTGGTCGATGCTTGCTCCGGTCAGCTCCTACAGGCTCTGGGTAGATGCAACCTACTGAAGCTCTCAGCAAGCCATGTGTCTGCTCCATAGTGACATCCACTAACTGCAACTATATGTACTAGCTGTGTTTCTTGTGAGATTTTGCTGTGCATACCTGATATTTGCTCCCTGGAACCTAAGGGTACAAAACTTTGACCTTAAGCCAAACTTTAGACATGTGTCACCCTCTTGCACTAGCAGCTACAAAATCTGGTGCCAGTTTACCAACATACAGTACTTAATTTACCCCCTTGCTGTCAACACTACCTCAGGTTTGCTATAACCAGACATAAATGCCTTGTGTGGTGTAGAGTGTTAAGGCAGCAGAAATGCTGTCTTATGTTCTCGTTCACGACCCGTAGATTGTGAGTTCAATCCCTGTGTGGTTCAGGTAGCCGTCTCAAGGTTGACTCAGCCTTCCATCCTTCCGAAGTCAATAAAGTGAGTACCCAGTTTGGTGGGAAGTAATACATAAATTATCTAAAAGCGCAGCTGAACATGTTGGCGCTATACAAATAATAAGATTTATTTTTTAAATGGCTGTTTCCTTCCACCAATTTCGAGAGATACTATTATGCAGGAGCCCTATAATAAGTTGGACTGACCAGAGTTCATCAGTATAATATTGACGGACCATACACGTTGCAATTCACCCCCTACCAGTTTAACACCAACTCCAAGGAAACCTACCTGCCAGCAATCTGACATGACACCAAACACACAACACCCATGCCTATCCCCACAACTGTGCACAACAAATTGAAAAATGGGTTAGGGTAACAGCTACTCCAGCTTTACTGATCTCCTACCTTGAAGAACAATAGTTACTCCCCTCCTATACTCCTCCTCTTAGTCTCTTCCTAAAATGGTGGACCTTCAAGAAAGCTAGACTTCCTTCCTATCCACCAGAGGAAACTGAGTTGGTGAGACAGGCGCGGCACTACAGTTAGTGGCAGGGTCAACTCATTCTGTACCTATGCTTGCATGATCACTGGGGTTATAGTGGCCTTCTCAGCAAATTGGGGCAGGGGCATGAGGAGGGCTTCATGCCCAGGCTCTGGTCACTCTAGACTGGGTTTCGGCCAATGGTAAAATTCTCTAAAATGTTCCAGTGGTGTAACAGTGTACTTAGAGCTCTTGTGGTACTCAATAAAGGCTCTTTCTTCAGACATAATGCAGTGCTCCAAACAACTTTAATAAGTGTAAGCAACATGCCGAGAGTACTAATGTACCAGGGAACCGGGTCACTGATACCAGTCGAAGTCTCTCAACAAGGCCGGTGATCCAGCCATAAAAGTCATAGAATAAACAAACTGAACGAGCACAGTCCAATTTCTCCTGTGTACTGGGTTATTATATAAAAGGCCTACCGTAACTGAGTTCACACTAGTGGCCATATAAAATTTGGTGTAGCAAGCAGGATCCACGAGAGAAGCAAAATCCAACAGAATTTCAGAGTATTTTCTGTTCCCATAGAGCCGCGATCTCTTAACCCCTCGGTTGTCCATAGAACTAGAACTCTTGCCCACTTGCCGCTGGTGAGCCACTTATCGCTCAACACTCTGTCACATCCTACCTGGGTATTGGAAATGTGGAGACGCGCCAGACTCTGTTCCTTCCCGAATCCCCCATTGTTGCCCGAAGGAGACAAAACACAAATTAAAAGAGAAGAAGCAAACTACACTTCCCCCTTACATTCCCACCAGCTTGGGTACTGCCATTCCTTACCGTCTTCTTATGGTCTCATACTCCTTGGGACTAGGGCAGAAATATAATGCGACTGTATGCTTGATTTAAAAGAACCCTTTTCATGAAATCTAAAAGTTTGAAAAGAATACATACTACATAGAGTAGTTTTCTCCGACTTTTCATGTTGCCCAGTGAGGGGCCGTATAATATGGAAGCAGTAAAAGCTTTCCGTTCCACTCGAAGTAACGAGTCATACATGACACCAGGCTGTATGGTCTAACCCCACTCATTAACCTGTTCAGAACAACATATTCTATCCATTACTGGTATCCAAGAAAGAAAAACATAACGCGTGCCAAGTAAATTGTTTTATGGCGCGGATCTAGCGTGCCACAGGCCTGAAACCGTATCTGTGGATGTTAGTGCGCAATAAACAGATAATAGGCTCATACTATTTATGTATGTTACTGTGTCGATAGCTCAGGCCCTGCTGAAATCTTTATGACCCGCCATAAACCTCTTTATGGCATGCGCCTGCTATCTTTTTATGACTCTTAAAGCTGCAGTTCGTCTGACTAAGATTAAAAATGAATGTTGCTGTTGTTCGGATATTTTAGGAAGAACATTCTTCAGCTCTGAGTAGTGTTATTCCTTTCTCAGGAGATACAGTATATACTGTGTGTGCATGTATGTATGTGCGTGTATTTTGGTTTTCATTTACTTGACTTTTGCTGATTTCTAAAATTATGGTAAACCGGCCAAATCGATTACATGAACCCCTTTGCACAATCTGTCATTGTCAGTGGATGGAGTGAAAAGCTCAGGAGTTGAGCCTGTTGCATACCAGGCAAGTGTCAGCTGTATATAACCCCATGCTGCAATGGTGGGGATTGGAGATTGCAATGTTGGCTCATTCACATGGGCGTATGCAATTTCAGTCTGTAAAAAAAAAAAACGTACAGTGTTCACCACGTGTATGGGCTTATTAGGACGATGCACAAAAAACGCTGGCGGAAGCTCAATGCATTTGTGCATTTGATGAGCTTGATTTGCGCATGTGTCTGTGCATATTACTGTACTTTTTGCACATGCAGGGCCAGTTCACATGTGCGCAACACACCCCTTCGATGGATTCAATTAGTCTTATAAGGTCCAGATGTGTTCTTCTTTTGCAGTTTTGCGCAGTGCTTCACACATACCATTGCGTATTTGTGCGCCTTCCATAGACGTCTGCGGGGGCCCTTGCTTTGCAAAATGCAGAAAAATAAAGAAGGTCCTACTTTTTTCTCCACATACGAAATGCATGGCCAAAACATGCTCTGGAAAATGGACCCATTGAAATCAATGGATTCTATGGGGAGGGGATTCAGGCGTTCGCACATCCCCAGATGGGAGGGGCGCAAACAACACCAAACATGAATTACAATCTGGATCCAGGCAAACACTGAGTCTAGACTGAAACACCAAGAAGTAGACTGCACCCATCTGACACAACATAGAGCTAGACTACCACATCAAACTGGATCCAGACAGAGAGCTGCACAGCACACATCCTCACACAGCTAGACTACAGAATGACCCACACCCAGGAATGGGTGGGACCAGGTTAAATATACTCCCACCATGGCTGATTGGCTACCCAGGGGACACACCTCCCTGTAGACCAATCACCATAGGAGATGTTACAGCAAAGTGGAGAGAAAGGCCCCAATGAGGTATTTTCAATAATATCACAGGGACCTATTGCAGCGACAGGTAAAAGGCAAACAGCAGGGCTGAAATGATAGCCACATGACCAGGCTGACATAGCTGCATGAGGGCTTGTTTTTGGTGGGTTAATATATGGTATAACTTTAATACATTTTTTGAGGGGGATTTGGCTAAACAAAAAAAACTTCCGTCATTCTCTTTTGAATTTCATTTTTACAGTATTCAGGATGCGGAATAAATAATGTCCTAACATGACTTATTCAGCATGATTCTGGCGATACCAAATTCATGCGGTTTTTTAATTTTTTGCTGTTTTTGTACGTTTGTACGCTAAAAATACTTTTACTTTTAAAGATTTACTTTTGTGTTGCCTCATTCCTTAATCCCAGAGCCGTAACATTTTTATTTTTCCACCTATGTAGCTCTATGAAGGCTTTTTTTTTGCAGGATGAGCTCTAGTCTTCATTAATTCCACCTATAGAAAAATAAAACATTTAATGACTTTTTATTCTATTTTTTTCTCTATTATGTACTTTTTTTTTACACTTTTATTTTTTTTTCTAGGGGCACTGGAAGTTTTCCACTTTTGATTGTTTTTATAATAGTTCAGTATTGCAGTGTATTATATAATCTGTGAAGCTCAGCTAGATGCTGAGCCTCATAGGCCGCCATAGGCCATCTCCGTGTGCAATAGCAACCCATCGGGACACTGCAATCACATCATGGGAGTCCGATGGCTGACAGAGGGCTACCTCTCCCTCTGTCAGCCCTTTACACACTGCGGCCACACTGACAGTGAAATGTAAAGGTTTTAGCGGCTGGGATCGGCAGTTTCTGCATTCCCCGCTGTTGCATCTGGAGCTTGGCTGTCTGAAGACAGCCAGGTCTACGTTGCGACGAACATGGAAGACTCATGTCAGTATTTTAAAGCAGCACCATATTTTAAAGCAGCTATCTCTCTACTGCACCCAAAATGCTACAACCTCCTTTTATAAACTTCTCTTCTGGCGTTAGTTGACCCTGCATCTTGTGCCACTATGTCCAGCAAGCTAAAATGTAAAGGAAATGTTAGTTTAAAACATAAACCAATCATTAGACTGCAAAATAAAGCAATACCCCTCTACACGTTCTCTATTTTGTATGCTGCACTAGGACAGAAGGGGATGAGGATCGCTGGGCAGGTTTGCTTAAGGTAATTGAAACATTGCCTGTAATACCAAGCCTTGCCACTACAGTAAGAACGGAGCTGTCTATTTCCTGCAGAAATCAGCTGAATGCACAAACAAAACAGTCTAGCAAACAGCTGATCAGCAAAGCTCCTCAGGCAATGGACCCCCACCAATCTACTCGGCATATCTTGAGGATAGGCCATCAAAAGTTTAAAACTGGACAACCCTTTAAGTTGTGAATGTTACCTCTAGTTGGGTTCCTGTAACTGTTGGAATGTTGGTTTAAGTGTCATGCCTGGCTCTTAGCGGTCAAGTGGAAAATTACCTCGTTTCAAATTTTTATGGCTGTCTGTTTTATTAATATTTGATTGGTTGCAGGTGATCACATGGGGAGGTGCACAGATGTTGGGAATGGAGCAATGCTCTATATTAAAGGAGCAACATAAAATGGCAGGGTCACAGTGAGTAGAACGCTGAGTGTGGCATTGGGGATACTGTATCAGTCCCACTCTTTACCCGTATGTGTCATGTCGGTGCCAGGTTGTGACTGCAGGAAAGTGACACAGTGGTTTCCACCTTGCGGGAATCCAGGTGAGACAAGACCACCCCTATCGGCTTTTGAATCTAGAGTAGCTTTGGCTTAAGTGAAAGGTTCCAGCATCTGCAGTGATCTCCCTTGTGGTGAACCTTCTTTCACACAGGCGACAGCAATATTGCTGCGAGAAAATCGCAGTGATATCACAGCTGTCTTCCCGCAATTTCTGTGCGATATCGCTGCATCTTAAAATATAGTCCAGACCCCGAAAATAAGCCCTATTTGATGTCTTCCTGGTCAAGGGGGGGTCATAAATCCGCCTCCAGGAAGCACTGGCTCTGATTGGTTCTCGAGCACCGTTGCTCAGCCAATCACTGCAGTACTCGATGAACCAATTACAGCCATTCAATGCGGTGGCTGTAATTGGTTCATTGAGCGCTGCATTGATTGGCTGAGCTGCAGTGCTTCCTGGAGACAGGATTGATAAACCCCCTGACCAGGAAGCTATGGCTGAAGACTACAAACAAGTGCTGCGAAGCTTCGGGAGGAGAAGTGCGGCAGAGCGGACAGCGCCTGCTAGGTAATGTATTTATTTTTATTTTTTTTAATGTAGCTAGGGCTTATTTTAGGGACAGGCAGTAGGACTTCCAACTGTAAATGTTGCATCACACCGCACAAAAACTGTGATTTTGTGTGATGGTATGCAACACAAAGGAAGGCTCCGTAGGGAATCATAGGCTACAAAACATTGCTGTATAGAGCATGCCACGATCATTTTTTCTTGCAATGTAGCAGCCTACAAAACATCACTAATGTGAAGAAACCCATTGGAAAGCATGGGCTTCGCAGACTTTGTCACCCATGTGAAAGCGCCCTGAGATCTCTGCTTGCCCCATAAGCGAGCATAGCACAGTTTATCATAGACTGTCACAAGTTCTGCTGTTGCAATAAATGTTACCAGCCTCATTGATGTTGTTGCTTCCTCTGTCCGTGCCTCGCTGAAGACTTCTTTCAACTATGCTCAGGCTTGCTACAGTATGGAGCCTGCACTGCACCCCCAGGCAGATGCATGGCCCACCGTTTCTGCAGGTCTTCCATCAGACAACCTGTCCATAGCCCCTCCACATCCCGAGGACCACTATATATACAGGCTCCATGCCAGCTGGTTGGCACACAAGACGTAATACAACTATGGAATATGATTCTGTCCAGTTTATAAAGTCAGACATTTTGGATCATTTTTGCTTTTTGTATTATCTGTGTTTATCTTCTTTTCGTTCCTCCTATATGAAGTCATACGACTTCTAGATCTGAAGGTTTCCTTCCTAAAGTCCTATTAGTAAATCTTATTTACTTACGGTCTTCCCTGATCCTTTTCCAAGAGAGCCATAATCCACATACAAATTGTTTAGGAAACTCGTATCTCAACACCACCTTAAATGGATTATTGTGCTTTGTGAAGAAGCTCATTGCAGGTCGTTCTATGAAAACAAAGATTTCCTGAGATTGTCCTTGGAGGGAGCTAGACATGTTCCACCCTGCAGCTCAAACCCTCTATCTCCTTGCCAAGGACGGGATGCTACAGAATGGAACATTAGCCTGTTTATTTCTCATAGTGTGTTGATGTGCAGATCCAGGAACAGACAAAAGTGGAGCAATCGCCGATCCGGAGAACAGGTCTTAGCTCCAAGACGTGGTTACCACTGTATATTTCAATGCATGACCATTGTCGTTAACGTTCCTGTTGCATGTCTTATACATACATGTACTAGAGGGTCAATATCACAGAAGCATTAAAGGGTATTCCTACCTCAACAAGTTATTCCCTATTCAACAGCTTTGGGAGCTGTAGAGATCTGACCGCTGGAACCCCCACCAATCCCGAGATTTCATCCAAGATTCTGTTAGTGTGCGCCTCTACTGCAATCACTTCAATGCAACTAACGGAGATAGTTAAGCTAAAGTGCTTGGCTTTCTCTAGTGCTCTTTTATCCTATGCTGTTCCTTTAAGAGATTTGTGAAATCAGTGACATGGGCACGCCAAATGGCATAATAATCTCTTGCGAGAGGTTAGGAGTCATAGGGGTTGATATAAGAACAGTGCAGGAATCCCGCTCTTGAGTAGTGGCGCAGTGTGGTGCAGCAACAGGCCTAAGGCCAGAAAGTTCCAGTGAGCTTTGGTATCTCTGGACTTGGGTGTCCTGCAGAACCATTCAATATGTCTGTGATGCATTGGGAAGGATCTGAATAAGTCTAGATTTGAGTTTTCATGTCTTTCCAATGGGATGAGGATTGTGTCCCAAATAGAGACTGTTGCTGAAGGATGCCCTGTGCCATGTAGCTGCACCCATTGTTGGCTACAAAGTTGAAAATCTATCCTGTCCTGCATTAAACGTTGACCATGTACAAGTATCTTGATGTCGTATGGCGAACCCCATACTAGAGAACATGTGATTGGACGCATTATTTCTTCCAGCGTGCCCAGACTTCAGTGTCCATGGAAGACCGGTGCTGACAGAACCCCCGAACTGACCCATGACTGGATATTGGTAAGCAGACCTACGTACGATTGTCTGCGTCCCCCCTGTGCTTATTCCTGAACCAACAGCCCCATGTAAGACAACCGGCAGACAAAACACAAAGAGAATATACAAACTCCATGCAGATGTTGCCCTGGTCAGATCTGAACCCACGACTTCAGCACAACAGTGAAGCCACTGAGCCACACCCATTGAAGGACCACCTCCACCATCATTTCATGCCTCTTAGACAGTGTTTAATACTACTGTTAGGGCTTTTTATGAACTTCATTTGGTTCAAACTAATTTAGACCAAACCAAACTTTTTAATAAAATTCAGCGAACCGACCAAACCAACTTTTGAAAAGTTTACTCATCTCTATCCACATCCTATGGTGAGAACGTTCATAAATTATATTCAACCAAACCACCATTTACAGATGTAACAAATGCTAAATTGACATTTAATGCTTTACGATAACTACAATGCTTTCAATCAAGTTACCACAATGTGCCAATCATGTTAGGGATTGCTACATCTGTGACCTGAGCAAATGAGTCCCAATAAGGGGAGATCCTCGTTAAAACCATATTAAGTTTGCAATGGAGACAAAAGAAATGATCATATAATATGTTGAAAGAATGGACTAAAGAGAAGGATGTCTTCTAGAGATGAGCGAGTATACTCGCTAAGGCACATTACTCGAGCGAGTAGTGCCTTAGCCGAGTATCTCCCCACTCGTCTCTAAAGATTCGGGGTCCGGCGCAGGGCGGGGAGCGGGGGGAAGATCTCTCTCTCTCCCCCGCGCTCCCCGCCGCAACTCACCTGTCACCCCGAATCTTTAGAGATGAGTGGGGAGATACTCGGCTAAGGCACTACTCGCTCATCTCTAATGTCTTCCCCAAACCCTAGCTGTGGATCTCATAATATAGTCAGCTCCTCTGTTCTATAGATCTCTTCTGTATATGGATAGAATCCGGCTGGTAACAGAGCATGTATTTATACCACATGTGCTGCTCACGCCATAAAAGTCCTGGAAACCCTTGCAGTAATGCAAATATTTTCTTACATGGAATGCCTATAGCGTCCAAATAGCGTGACCCGAGAGTGGAGACAACCTGCGGCTTTACAGCTGTTGTTAGGATAGGAGTATAGCTTACAGGCCAAAGTGGCCAAGAACACTTGGAATGGCGCAAGTTGATGAAATGTCCTCTACAGCTTTATAGGTGAAGTCTATCCTGTACGATTACAAAGAAATAAGCTATGGTATAAATATAAATTAGGTGACCCATTCAGGGGTGCAGTACCTTCCTTTTGCCTATAGGTGCCACTGTGACAGTTGTTCCATATGGAAAGCATCGTTTTTAACTTGTATTTTTAGAACACAAGGACTAAAAGCAATGATATTTTGAGCCCTAAAGTATAAGTCCACCTTTAACACCAGACCTGATTTCCTAATATACAGACAGTCCCTTTAAAGGAGAACTGCCAGAAATATTATTAGCGGAAGTTGAATGCAGAGACCAGAGTCCTACAGTTCTTCTGCTCCTTTGTCCCCATACCTACACTTTCTATGTTCATGTCAATGTCCAGGCTCTAACTAGCTTGGATAGTGATAGTTATGTGGATATACACTGTATGACCACTTTATTAGAAACCCCCATCTAGTAGAGTGTCAAACGTCCTTTGGCCTTTAGAACCGTAGCATTTCTGCTGTTATAGCCCATCTGTGCTAAGGAATGACGAGTTGTGCATTAGGACATGTTAGTTGGGGCACCAACATTGTATTCAATTACAGTTTACTTGAGTGTGTTCATTAGAACGATTCTTGACTCCTCCTCTGACCCCTTTCATCAATAAGTTGGTTACATCCACAGGATCCTCTGTTGCTAGATGTTTTTCCTTGATTGAAACATATCAATATTATATTTTACATTAATGGTTTTTTTTATAAGAGGTTGTGTGGGATTAGAAAAATATGCTTGCTTTCTCTCTAAAACCGTGCCACACCTGTTTATACGTTGAGTTTGGTATTACAGCTCAGCTTCATTAATGGAAATAGGAATCATCTGCAATACCAGGCACAGCCTCTGGACATGGGTGGCGCTGTTTTAAGTAGAAAGCAGCCATATCTGTCTAAACCTGTAAACCCCTTTAAGCTTTGCTAAATACAAAGAGGCTTATTAAGGGAACATGCTGAGTGTGTTAGATTATTGTCGAGGCTTGCTGGCTGTGTCAGATTAGGACTGGGGTGATATCACTGAGTCAGCCAAGGCCCATGTTATCCACACAGCGGCTCATGCTCAGTGTCATTTCAGCATTTGATGCCAACATGATCACTTTTCTGCTGTTGTGTGTATGGATGGGTCGGCTGGGAGGCGTGTTTCCCAGCTGACCAATCAGTGCATGTCTGTATACATTTATTCTGGCTCCTCTTCTTGATGGACGTCGGTTATGCTACTAGTCTGTGGATGTGTCTGGTCTAGTCAGTGGTTCCTGTCCTGTTCAGCTGTTAGATAAGTTTGATGCTTAGGATATTTAGGGAGTTGTAACATCTTTCTTCTGACATATTGCTATTTCCGCATCAGCATTTCTTCTGGCTCATTGCGTCTTGTTTTTCATTGATACCGCAATTATTGTTATTTATTGTAACAAACATTATCTCTGTTTCCAACTAGGAAGAGTCAGGGATACACCACGTTCCTGACATAGGGTCGCCCTTATCAGGGCGAGTGCTCTGCTTTTAAGTAGGGTCTCTTTATATTAGTAGATCAGGGTCAGATTACCCATCTTTTGGTTTTGTTATACATTTTTTTGTGTTCTCCACGTTAGTATTTTGTGTGTTTATATCCGTGCTTTTGTATGCTAAATTGTGTCAGATGTAGTCAAAGTGTTTTTGCATCAAGCTTGGCCATAACAATTATATATAACAATTATGTATCATATGTAGGAAAATATATATATAATCTAATTAGATGCCTCAGGCACTACAGTTAATTCAATGCCAAACCTAAAGCAGGGCCATAGGAAAAAAGTTGGGAAGAGAGAGCAGGGGCCATGCATTTCTATGAAGCCTGGGTTACCCTGTGAGTATATGACAGCTTCACAGATGGTACAATTGGCTGCAACTTCCTCGACCCAGAAACAAGAGGATGAATAAGTCATGAGGGGATGACATGAAAGAAAATAGAGCAACTAATGATAGAAGAAGAATAAACCACTATAGACTGCTTAAAGAGCCACTCTGGAGAAAACACATTTCTTTCATCCCTGTCCCCCTCGCCTGATTGCTTGCCCCACTCTGAGCTCTTCTCTGTGTATTGCAGCCACTTCCTTGCAGTGCAGCCCCCTGTCTGATGCTTATCAGGCATCATCTTGAGAGTGAGATTTTTAACTTTCAAATCTATCCCATGATGCATCAGTACAGCATTAGCTGAGGCTATACCATTCTGCCTGCTGGGGGAACAGTTTAATTATCATCACAATCTATATTTCCCGAAATTACCTACAGCCCATAAGTATATTGTCAGTAAAAAAAGAGCTGTGATCTCCTCTATTATACCTGTGTGACAGGAGCTGCGTCATCATCATCAGAAACTGTGATAGGAATTCCTGTGCCCCTGTCTAGGCAGTTTCTGTGGTAGATCCATGTGATGGCATCACCCAGACTGTGAAATTGACTAGAAAATTAATGCATAACCCCAAGTAGATCTGAGCTGGTCAGAGCTGAGATCACATGACCATCGGAGGAGAAAGAGCCCAGGAGATTCAGAAAGAAATGAATAACTAAGTAAGGTAATACTAGACCACTTATATATACTGGGGGGATAGCTACATAATGAATGAATTTTTAAAAAATCACCGGAGTGGCCCTTTAAATGCCTGATTTATTCACCAAAATGGGTAACCGTCTATTCCTCCAAGACAGAAGGTAATGACTCCCCAACAACGGCGGTTAAATCACCACCATGGAGGACGCAGCCGTTTTCGACAGATGTTCTCCCTAACTGATAATAAAGGAGCTGTCTTTCAGCTGTGCGTTCTTTACAAAGATCATTGGCAATATACAATATGTCAACAGGATGGAGCAGAGAAACAGAGCGCCGGGAGTTTGTTTTAGGGATTTGCGGGGACTGTTTGCAAACAGAACATGTAGAAAACTTCTTATGGCATTCCGTAGGAAGCTTGTCCCAGGAAAACCTTATCGCTGGTGAATCACCTGCTTGTCTTACAGGCACTTTATATAGTAAGAGAGTGGGAGGGTGACAGAACGAGAGGAGGGGGATATTATACACAGCGACACTAGTATACAGAATACTGGGACATATTATAGAGTGATTTGCTGGGTGACAAACCGAATGTCATTATATAAGGGTGGAAAATATACACAGAATGTATATTTGTATCTATCTATCTATCTCATATCTATCTATCTATCTATCTAATATCTATCTATCACATATCTATCTATCTCATATCTATCTATCTACCTCTCATATCTATCTATGTATCTATCACATATCTATCTATCCATCCATCTATCCATCTCATATCTATCTATCTATCTATCTATCTATCTATCTCATATCTATCTATCTATCTCTCATATCTATCTATGTATCTATCACATATCTATCTATCCATCCATCTATCCATCTCATATCTATCTATCTATCTATCTCATATCTATCTATCTATTTATCTATCTATCTCATATCTATGTATCTATCTATCTCATATCTATCTATCTATCTATGTATCTATCTATCTCATATCTATCTATCTATCTATACACTATCTATCTATCTCATATCTATCTATCTATCTATCTCATATCTATCTATCTATCTATCTATCTCATATCTATCTATCTATCTATCTATCTATCTATCTCATATCTATCTATCTCTCATATCTATCTATTTCTCATATCTATCTATCTCTCATATCTATCTATGTGTCTATCTCATATCTATCTATCTATCTATCTCATATCTATCTATCTATCTCATATCTATCTCATATCTCTCTATCTATCTCCTATCTATCTATCTATCTATCTATCTATCTCATATCTATCTATCTCTCATATCTATCTATCTAACTATCTATGTGTTTGTCTGTCTGACTATGTTGCTTCTTTCTTCTTTTTTTATATTTCTTATTTCCTTTCTTTCTTTTTCTTTATTTCTTTCCTATTTTCTTCCTCTTTCCTTCCATTCATTTAGCTCATATCTATGTTGTCTTTCTTCCTAATAATGTCATTTAATTTTATATATCTATCTGCCTATGTTGCCTCTGCCTTTCTTTTCTTTCCTTCCATTCATTCATTCATTCATTCATCCATCTAATATCTATGTTGTCTTTTTTCCATATTCTGCCATCTAATTGTATCTATCTATCTATCTATCTAATATCTATCTATCTATCTATCTATCTATCTATCTATCTATCTATCTATCTCATATCTATCTATCTATATATCTATCTATCTGTCAGTCTGTCTGTCTATCTGCCTATGTTGCCGTTTTATTTTATTTTTTTCTTCCCTTCCTTCTTTCTCTCTCTCTCTCTCTTTCTTTCTTTCTCTTTCTTCTTTTCTTTCTTTTCACTCTTTTTTTCCTTCCATTCATCCATCCATCCATCTCATATCTATGTTGATTTTCTCCTCCATACTGTCATCTCATTTTATCTATCTATCTATCTATCTATCTATCTATCTATCTATCTATCTATCTATCTCATATCTCTCTCTCTCTCATATCTATCTAACCTGGTTACCTTCCTTTCCCATAGTTTCATCCTATCTAATCTATCGCCATATAACTGATAGAAAATGAACATTTGAACTCCTGTGTTACAATTCTTTTGCCTGATAATTGATCTCAGCATTTCTCTATTTTGTTAAGGAAGCACAATCCTTTCACCTCCTGTCTGACAATCCAGAACAGAGAAATCCTCTGTAAGTACCAGCCCGTTCTCAGACAATGTGGGCGTCCAGCTCTGACAACAATCTGTTTATTTCTGCGTTTCACTAATAGCATTGAACTGTGTCCTCCTGGTCGTCCCTTTCCATCATCATCCTTGCAATGGAAAGTGACTTTATTTGTAATTTATCTCTTAGTTCAAACGCTTGTCACTAACGTAAGTGTTCTGTATATGATTCCGCTGAACGTGTTCTGCCTCAATGGTACAGCTGTTGTGTGTTTTTCCAGCTTATTACAGCAAATAGCCTGTCTGTGTACATGGTTTCTAGGCGAAAGTTCTCGACATTGGTCTATTTGTTGTAATTTGATCTAATGTGACAAGTTCACTGTTCTGGTCATGATGGCAAACTACGTCCGAGAAATAATGCTGCTTCGTCCTCCGGGAATTGGGAAATTGGTGAAGGATCTTTGACCAGACCCTTTGCGACTTCAATTATATCACAATTCCAATTGTCACAGTTATCAGGCATGCTATTCAAAATTTAAAGCGAATATTAGAAGAAAGGGGTCTGTCCAAGACTTGTGACTGTTACTGCAGCTCATCCACATCTCAATTGGGCAGATCGCATACATTTAAGATCTTTTGCCTATTGTCAGAACATGCAGCTGTATGGAGTGGGCACAGGAAATTTTATGTGCTGCTGCTCTGCAAGGGTCCTTCCATTCAGGCAATTGGAAGTATGAGAAGACTGGTCAAGAATTAAACCATTCGGAGATAAATTGGGGAGCTGGAGGAAGAAGAAAGAATGTCCGTTATGTGTTTCTTGCTAAGAAGTTAGGTTTGTCAGCTGAGATACCTCTATTACTAAACTCTCTATGGTCAAGAGAACAGACTCACCAATATGATATTGAGGTGTATACAAATAGGACAGATGGGGACCAACCTGTGGGGGTGTCCGACGGGGCAGGAGTGTTAAGAGATGAAGCACGCGTTACAGCAAGTTATAACAATCTTTTCTTGGCTACTAAATAGCAGTACACTCACTTTAATTTACACCAGGAATTAAGAGTATTCTGAGCATTTAATTTTGATGACCTATCCTCAGGATCAGTGTTGAGCAAATCGAAACAGTCAAATCCTGTTTTGGGTCGAACTTTGCTAAAAGTTCAGTTCGACATAAACCTAAACCTAGAAGAGTTCATCTCAACATAGATACAAGATGGGATACAGGCAGGCATGGAGGCTCTAGTACCCTGTTGTACCACCTCTAGCTTGGATGCCAGATGTGATACAGGTGGGCATGGAGGCTCTAGTACTCTGTTGTACCACCTCTAGCTTGGATACAAGATGTGATACAGGCAGGCATGGAGGCAGTAACACAGTCTCATTAAATATATACACTGCTCAAAAAAATTAAGAGAACACTTACAGGGGTTGTCTTGTGCCGAAACGGGTTTTTTTTTTATTCAATAGGCCCCCCGTTCGGCGTGAGACAAACCCAAGGGATGGGTTAAAAAAAAGGTATAGTACTTACCCGAATCCCCGCGCTGCGGCGACTTCTTACTTACCTTACCAAGATGGCCGCCGGGATCTTCACCCGCGATGCACCGCGGGTCTTCTCCCATGGTGCACCGTGGGCTCTGTGCGGTCCATTGCCGATTCCAGCCTCCTGATTGGCTGGAATCGGCACACGTGACGGGGCGGAGCTACGAGGACCAGCTCTCCGGCACGAGCGGCCCCATTCACCAGGGAGAAGACTGGACTGCGCAAGCGCGTCTAATCGGGCGATTAGACGCTGAAATTAGACGGCACCATGGCGACGGGGACGCTAGCAACGGAGCAGGTAAGTGAATAACTTCTGTATGGCTCATATTTAATGCACGATGTACATTACAAAGTGCATTAATATGGCCATACAGAAGTGCTGAACCCCACTTTCTTTCGCGGGACAACCCATTTAAGTATCATAATATGACCCTAAGTCACTTAAACTTCATGGATATCCAACTGTCCATTTAGGACAGTACTGTAGAAGGGCATTAACCCAGTATCAGGACCGGCATCTGAGCCCTACAAAATGGCCTCCAGGGGGGGTTGGGCCCACATGTTTCCCAACCAACTATTAAAAACAGATTTCATGGCATGAGGTCTGACGTCCCTTTTTTGTTCAAGTGACATTGCAGAAGGAAGAAAGAAGAAATCAAAGTGTACATGATATGGTCATTAAAAATTGTGTTGGTAAAAGCTTTCCCTAAAATGACGCTCCAGTCGCTTATTGGAATGCCTTCCAGTGTCTGTGCAGTTCTAAAGGACTCCATCCTTATGTACTACCCCAGTCAGTTTGAGATGTTGAATGTGTCCATCTCTATAGTCAGGAAGAGTTGTGAGATAGTACCGCTTCTTTTGTTTTTTCAGTCTCCCTGGGACAGGGAGAGATGTGATAATTCCACTCCTTCCACCAGGAATTTGTTGTCCTTACAGACATCCCTTTCTATCTATGCATCAGTTTTTGGTGTGCTATCTCTGTTCTCTAGTCCTTGGGAAGAAGTAGTATGCTGATGTCCCTATGTTCAGCCAGGCTCAGCTATAATTGTCTAACAAAGTACCTGCCATACCTTTTAATTCCTTGCATGCTTTCTTTTCTAAGTGCTGTTGGCAGAGTTGGCTGTTTTGTCCGTACAGTCATGGGAAGACGTGTGGTGTGTTAAATCATGCCCTTTCCAGTCTTGTGATTTTACCTTACTATGCCCCTGTACCTTAACTGCGTCTCTACTAGAAATGTTAGGTGGTGACCCAGGGGTGTTGAACACTGTAAAAAAAACACTGTATTTATTCAAATGCTTCTGGTACAGAGTGTGCCGAGGACAGCTTTACTTTAAGTAGGGGGGAACTGTAGTACCCCAGACTTGGGTACTCCAGCACTTGCTAATGTAATGTATAATAAGTGTGTAAAGTTATGTTATTGTTCATATTTCTCCATTGTAATGTGTGTTCTGGCAATATTCTCCCACCCCTGGTGTGAACAGGTCACCTAGCAACAGTCAGGGAGTGTTTATCCAGGTTTAGCATGAAAAGAGGGCCTGCGATTTGTAGTTTAGATCTCCATCACAGGTTGAGTTAGCTTGGCAGTATAAAAGGTAAAGAGCTTGTGGAGTTAGTCTAGTCTAGTCCAGGGAAGCTTGAGATAGAGCCCTGGGAGGAACCAGGAGAACATCTTTACTTAGTCTTCCAAGTCTGTCTCAGCAGTCTGATCCAGGAGTCTAGTCCAGGGAAGCCTGAAATAGAGACCGGGGAGGAACCGGGAAAACATCTTTACTGAGTCTTACAAGTGCAGAGCTAAGCTTCTGCTTGACAGAGGTCGGGGAAGAACAGGGAGAAAACCAGTGCGCTGTGAAGTTTAACATCTAATGTGAGAGGACTCAAGAGCAAGAACGTTTTTGTAACAGAGAAAAGAGGAGAGTAGAAGGAGATCTAAGTCAGCCATTCCTAGGCACCAAGCAGAAAGGAAAGCCAGTTGGTCAGAGTCAGGGCCAGCCAGGGAACAGAGCTAAAATGCATCACACAGAGTATAAATGTATTTCCCTGTAACAAGTCCCTAAGGATCTGGAGAAGTTATTAAAGTCTGTCAATGTGAACTGTATGCAACAAGACAAGATTATCTCTAAACTGCTCTTGAAGAATAAAACAGTTTTGCTTTACTTTATGACCTGACTCTTGGAGTCACTTCCCACCATCTATTCCATCTTCAACATTTGCACTGATGTACCACACTAAGCACTCCAGGCAGGACAGAGGTTAATTTCCCATTTTTGTTAAGTTCTTTACTTTTTTATATTTATTACTTTGTTCAGAACAGGTCCCTACTCATACACAGACTGGCATCACGACAAAGCAACATCTTCCCCTACCCGAGTCTGTGGGTAGTGCCCCACTGGGGTATCACCATCTTACCCTGCCTGACCGTGCAGGCAGCGCGCAGTGAGAACTGCCAAAATTTGCTACTGTGCAGCACCACATCCAGTCACATTTACCACCTTGCCAGGAGGAGCAGTGCAGCCACCTTGACTACCATCGCCATTTCCCTCGCTACTTAACTCCTCCTAGGTTTGGCCTGGTCACCACAGTTAGAGGACATGTGCTTTGGGTTTGAGAATAGTTTTTCATGTGATGAACACTGAGCATAGTCTCGAATTTCTGTTCTGAAGGAAAGAGACGCCTAGACCCTGGTGGACTGCCGGAAAACGTGACTTTCTTAGGACTTTCTTTTGTGCAGAGCCTATCCCTTTGGACAGTGCTCTGCCTTACCCAACCACCACCCTCTGTGTCTGTGTAACCCACGTCTGTGAAGCTAACCAGTGAACTGCCGCTGTTTGCTCATATCTATTAAACGGTTTTGTTGTAAGAATAGTCTGCATGATGTGTTCTACCCAGTGAGAGGTTCCAACCTAACAACTGAATCCCAGTAAGCCCTGCGATCCAGCCTACTTAAACAGGGTTCCTGTCCCGGTGTCATACTAGGTAGAAACTGTCCACAAGCTTCTGGCCTCCCCTGCAGTTAGGCAATGCCCAAACCTGCCAGTGGCCTGATCTGCCAGTGAGGTCTTCTTTTTACTTCCTGGCTATGCAAAACCTCATCATAAGTCATGCGGTAACCATCAGTCATCTACAGGTCTTCCTAATAAATCTACGCATCTACATAAATCAGTTGGCTTATACACATTTACAATTCCCCATATACCTCTGCAGTTATGCAATGAACATAATAGCATTTCCCATGCTAGACCTTAATATTCCTTCGCATTTGCATAATAAACAGCCTTTCTCTCACTAAATATAACATTATCATCACTTTCCGCCACATACTCTGGCATTTACATTATTCTCTCCACTAAGCATTAGCATTTACATTACTTTTCAAGCTTTACTCTCTAACATTATGTCGGCTCTTCAAATACACTCCATCAGCAATGACATTTGGCTATCTACTCTGGGTTAACTTTTCTCATCCACGTACAAACCACTACAACATCTATATGTAAGGAACTCCCCCAAAGTGGTTAATGTTGCCATATAAACGGACTAGAGAGATACTCCAAACATTTCACCAAAATAGCTGCATGTGCCAAAATTTGGCGAAGAGGAACTAAGCATGCTTACTGAACACTTGCTGATTGGTGGATGCATTAACATAAAAAGTACAATTTCTTGCTTGGTAGTAAACTACACATCGACTGCAAGGAAGGCTGGAGTGAGCTATGCTTGTGCCAAAGCAGAGGTAGAAAGGGAGGCTATCCACAAGGCTCGGGAGACAAAAGTTAAATAGGAGTCGCACCTGCCCTGGACCTGGGAATGGCCCACCCACGACAGCAAGAAGAAATAGAGAGAGAAATGTGGAGTAATGTTCCCAACCTCAGACCAAGTCACAGAGGAGAACAGGTTTATAGAAGCGACAACTCCCGTGAAACAAACTGTAAGTGAGGCCAGCCTCTGATTCAACTTTAGGACAGTAGGTGTGCACAACGAAAGGGACAGGTATTACGTATCCAGCAGGCCTGCTATAATAATTGCTAAAAGATTAATCTCTGAGGAATACTGGGTGATGCTCAAGCTCCTGGAAGTTGAAGTGGGAAGTATCAGGACTTTCTAATTTCGAGCCTAAGATATTTCACAAGGAAGGTGAGATGAAAAACAATCTGCGAGTGTAAACCCCAAACAAGGAACAGGTTATTGTGTTCCGAAATCTGTATTTGCATGAGACTGTAGTGACATTAGTAAAGTGTTAACGGCATTGGTTTGAAGGTACATGTGTTAAGGTTACAAGGTACATAATGTTTAGAAAGTCGAAAAGGAAAGTTTAATTGCTTACTCATTACTATTCTGTTGTTCACTTTCATGTCTGTGTTCTTAAATAAATACTCTACACTTTTGTTACTCCATCTGCTGCATTGTATCCTGAATCTTGCATCGCAGTACCTCAACCTGCAACATAGGAGCATATGCCCTAAATAGAGCAAGGGATATATTATCAGAGTTGCACCAGGTGGGATATATTACATTGAGACAAGGGTCATACAGTGACAGTCAAGGCAGACACATCTGCTGCTTTTATGTCTTCTAGTATTGTATTACTGCAGACATAGGAATTGGTGGTTTTCTCCGGACATGACCGTTATAGGAACATTATGTAATTTATGCACCTTGATGCGTAACAGTGGACATTAAATGTGTGCCCTCTATTACTCCTCAGAGATATGACATTACTGGAAATATTTACAATGATATTAGTATTGGAATGGGGCTAGTCATGGCACAGACAGATAAAATGCCTCAATGGTAGAAGAAAGAGAGAAATGCAGCTAGATTTATGTAAGAGGACTATGGCAATATGTAAGTAATTAAAGGGGAACCATAATAACTGTATACAATAGATACGTTTTGTCTAATGCCACCTACAGGTTGCTAGGAGACTAGCTGTTCAAAAACATGCAATTCTGATATTGTTTTTAAGTATTTCTTTTAATCCGTTCACATTGCGGTATAAGTGATACGTCGTCCTTATTTTACTATCTTTGCACAATAAAAAACATTTTGCATGCAATTTTTTATTTCTTTTGCCATATGCAGAGACACGTAACTTTATTTTTTTTTATCTGCGTAGCTGTTTGAGGACTCATTTTTTGCAGGATATGTTGATGCGTTCATTAGTACAATTTTGGAGTGCATGTGACTTTTTGATCATTTTTTTATTAGGTATTTTGAGAGCTAAGGTGTACAAAAATCTGTAGCTCTGATATTGATTTTTTTTTCTTTGCATGCCATTGACCTGTAATATAAATGATATGTTATCCTTATTCTGTATTTCATTACGATTCCATTGATACCAAATATAGATATATTTTTAGATTGTACGACTCTGGAACAATTAAAGAATTTTTCATAAAAAATTTTTCTTTTGCACCAGGCGAACTCCTGCCAACACTAACTCCACCTCTGGGCAGCTCCAGGCTCCCTCTGCTCCCAACACCAAAGTGGGGGTGCCCCCCTTCTACATTTTTCTCATCAAAAACAAGAATTTCTGGGAAGGCTCTACCTTAGGTAAGGAACGTGTAATCTTGGCACCATTTTTTGCATCTATTTTGTCACCAGAACCTTCCACCGCTGCACAAATGTCTAATAGCTCCACTTTATCCAACCGCACAACACAGTCTCTTTGCAGCCTGTAGGACATCTTTGCCACATGCATTTTGCTCCCAATAAAGGCTCAACTTAAATCTCACAGTCTTTTCTTTGCCATCGAAGACAAGTAAGATTATTATAGTGGAAAGTACATTTTACTTTTCCATCAACACAAATGGCAGGGAAGTATCATCTTATTCATGTTGCTAAGCTCTGGCCCGCAGCCACCAAGAACCAGGCCTTCAACCAAGGAGGGTACAAGATGACAGTGGTTCACGGTGGCTCTAGCGTCTCCTTTCTTCAAAGACTGAAGCATAACCCTGCTCAGTCACTAGCAAGGCAGATACGATTTTAGCAGACTTGCTAAGTGCAGTTCAATCCTAGATTATTGTCGTGACGCCAGTGTCCCTGGATGAGTTATAAGTTGCTTGAGATGAATAAATGAGTTCACAGACAAAAAAGATGCTTTTTCAAAACCAAGGACACACGGTTTCCTTTTACTCAGTCACGATTCAACTTTGATTTTCCAATACAGGCAAATTATTGGTACTTCTCAACATGCAGTTAGAGGCTTCGGAACAAATTTCTGAGATCTACCTTTCTGAACACAATAGATGGTTTTTCTCCCAAAAAAACACATACATCCTCAGTCGCTGTTATCTGAAGGACACTTGCTTGTGCTACATGGTCTCTCAAATCACTGTTACTTTAGCTGTTAGCTGTAACAGGCTTCTGCGCTTCCCCTCCAGATGCAGTTCAGTGGGGGCATGTACGGCTCTTGCATTCCTATACTAACTCTTAGGGCTCTTTCCCACGAGCAGATATACAGCGGCAGTGTTTTTACGCCTGCTCCGTATAAGCGCCTGAATGGGCGTTTTTTTGCGATCTTGGCCAGTGTTTTCTCATCCATTCACAACCACGAGCGTCGTTTTTAGTGAAGAAACACGCAGCACCCGGAAAACCCTCGCTCTGCCAAAATCCTCAGGATGCTTTCCAGTGCCTATATTGAGGCACCTGTAAGCTTTTTGCAGCATTAAACACTGCAAAAATGCCTCCCTCTCCCTTCTCTTCCCTGCTCCAATAGGAGTCTATAGGACCCGCCGGCATATATTGGCCAAAATATAGTTCCAGAACTATATTTTGGCTGAGCGTATATGCGCCGACCACATATTATCAGGACTGGTTAGGAACCAGGGGGCACGGAAGTCCCTACACCAGCCCTCTCCCCTGTCCCTGCCTACTTGCCCCCCTGGGCTAAACCCCAGCGCAACAACTGGGCAACGGTCCCTACTCTGCACTAAGGAGGACCCCGTGAAGGAGGGGCAGAGAAGACCAACTAACAAAAAACAACTGACAAAACACAAGACCTCAGAGTCAGGGAATAGCAGGGTCACACCAACCGGAACGTCAGGCTGGGGAAAAGACAAGCTCAGAGTCAGGGAATAGCAGGGTCACACCAACCGGAACGTCAGGCTGGGGAAAAGACAAGCTCAGAGTCAGGGAATAGCCGAGTCAGAAAACTGGAGACAGAACTGATATAGTGGGTGTTAGCTGGACAGGACAAAAACAAACACTGACACTGGGATCCAGTGTCAGCGGAGCTAAATACAGGAGTCTCCGCATAGGCTGAGGCGTAGTTTGATGACGCGCCAGCCGGTGATGTAATAGATCCATGCCTCCTAACAGGGGAACCCCGAGCCCAGCCGGGGCAGACACTCCCTGGTGTGCAGCGGGACCTGCACCGCTGACCAGCCTGAGCCCCCACCAGCACGGGGGGACCCCGAGCAGCGACGGCCGCCGACGGCACCGGAAAAGCCAGCACGCCCACGCTGAGCACCAGCGCCCCTAGCGGTGAGCCTCCTCCTAACACATATATGTTCTTTTTTCACGCTGTGGGCATATTTACGCGCCATGTAATCGCCCATGTGAACGAATGCATTGCAAACCAATGCTTTACAGGGGTAACGCATATACGCCTGGGTAGAAAACATGCCCTATATGTGCTCATGGGAATAAAGCCTTAAGCAGCATCTTCTGTGCTTTCATCCCCAGAGGAGACAAGCCTTCTAGCAGCGAAGACATAATCACGGCTTAGCCCCGGCAGGAGCATCAGCCCATGTCTCTTGCGCGCACTTCCTTCTCTGACCACCAATAACTCACTTCTCCTCCATCTTTCTCACTCATAACTCCTCGCCCTACTCCCAAACTAAAAATCGGAACACACTCATAGGACAGGGAGACAAACAAACTTACTTAAAGGGGTTCCGTCAGCAAAATAAAAAAAAATTATACTCACCTGCATCCCTGTAGAGTCTAACCTGTGGAAAAAAAAGAAAGCATACTCACTTAATACTGTTGTACTTGGTCCCTCCGTTGTGTAGGTGCCGCGTGGGGGGCCATCTTTCAGCGGCCCTAGCTGCTCCTGCGCGCGCATGCGCACTCACGCCAACCTGGCCGCGTCTAACCTCTGCCATCCACAGAGAGTCGATGGGGAGTGCGCAAGCGCGGCGGGAAGGGGGACGCATGTGCACTTGATTCTCTGAGGACGGCAGAGGTTGGACGCGGCCAGGCCAATCAGTGAGCGACGTGTCACTTGTGACGCATCGCCCACTGACCCGGAGATGCAGGACTTGCTGTTCAGCAGCGTTTGGAGCAGGGATGGAAGCTGGAACTTTGCCAGCTTTTGCCCTGCGATCAGACGACTGCTGGAGGGAGAGGAGAAGACCAGCAGGTTCCCGGTGACCAGCCCCGTAAGGCACAGGTGAGTGTACTTTTTTTTGTTTTCCTGACAGAACCCCTTTAAAAACAAACAGACTTACAAATGATGGAGGGACCCTACTCGGGGTCACTACACTATTAGCTGAGGTAGTGGCTGGTGATTAACAGCTCTGTCAGCCAATCAGTTCCTTTCAACTCCCTATAAAACTATCTTTTCCTGACTTGGATTTGCTGGTTATTTTCAGTGTTTCCTGATCTAGTCACCTTGATTTGTGCTCCTGGCTGGGATCTGGCTTCTGTGTTATGGTTTGTCTCCTGTTTCTATTTGTCTTGCGTTCTTTGTCCTTGTCTTTTATTTACTGTCAGTTTCTGTTTGTCCCTGGTTTCTGAACTCCGTCCTTGTTTTTCTGTACTCCGGTTCCTCTCTGACTTTGGACCTTTCCTCGTGGAAGTAGTGGGGTCATCCCTCTTGGGACGAGTGCTCCGCTGCGAGGTGGGTTCGGTTCTGTCCGGGTCGGGGGGGGGGGGGGGTGTCAGAGTTCCCAGTTCTTATCACTACCTCTTGTGTCTGTCTGCTCCTGCATCCAGCAACCTGTATAGCAAGCTTACACATCTGTTCTGGCTGCCATAGTACCAAGTGACCTCTGAGTCAGTGGTAGCCCAGGATAAATGTAACATTTCCCCTATCTACAGCTTAAAATTCCACAGCATCTATATATTGATACTATTTTAGCTAATGGTCCACTTACATGGGTTAAATATCGTTTTGAGTATTCTTTGGAACATTCATTCGCCCGGCAAACAGTCCACATAAAGGGACTAACGATCTGCTGACGAATGAGAGAACGTTTGTTGGCTTATCGGCCCATTTATGCAAGCATAAAAATGCTTGATGATCAGCTGTACATCTTCCTGTGTGAACAGGAAGATATACAGCTGGCCCATAGGGATAAACAAAATTATTGCATTAGTGGTCGTTAGTCCCCGTAAGGCAGTTCTCAGCCATGTAAAAATAATTAAAACAAGCTCCAGTGGACATGTGTGTCAGTAGTTGCTTGTTGCATAGGGCTGAACTGAAACATAAGGCAACCTGATATTAAAGACAGATTATCCCACCTAGCTGCATTGCTACTGATAGAGGCTTCAGGGTGCTACCAGCTGGGCTAAACTTGGCTTATTTTATGTTTACTTACCTGCAAGTAACTATAGACTAAAGGCTCATTTGCAGTCGACGAGTGCCGGGCAAACGATGCCTGACACTCGTCCCTGTGTGTCTGCGCTCCCCTGCTCCTGCTTAATGATCAGCGATGAGCTGACCGTTCAGCCTTTTAAAAGTAACCTCTGTGTGCCTGGACTTATTATTGCATCTTCTGGAATTCATCGCAGAGAACGGAACAGTGGCGTCACCCGTGACAAAAGACTAAGGTAAACCGCAGTTAGGTTAACCTCCCTTTAATAGCCTGTCCTCGGCCCCTTGGACGTGTCTTTGTTACTCTCCGGGTGGGAGACAGTAGAGCCACGGCGACAAGGCCCAAGCTCTACCCCGTTGTCTCCTAGGCTGGGGTCCGCTCCTCGGATGCTGCAATGCTACTAGGTTTTCCAGATAATAAGTATTGATGGCCAATCCTTACAATAGCCCATCAGTGTAGGCCAGAGGCGTAACTTGAAGCTCCTGGGCCCCAATGCAAAACCTGGAATGGGGCCCCCAACTATAATGCTTTATTCATAGTACTGGGCTTCCTATATGGAGAAGAGAGGCCTTATGGGCCCCCCAAGGCTCCTGGGCCCGGGTGCAACCGCATCCTCTCTAGTTACGCCCCTGGTGTAGGCTGTATGAGGACTTCCTTGATTATAGCGCAGTGGTACCTTCCTTGTTTACACAAGCACAGTTCCTGGTTTTCCAGGTAGCTGTGCCTGCTACTACATCTCAGTCCTATCCAAGGGAATGTGACTGAGCTACAATACCAGGTAGAAACACGTATGTCCCCGGAGTCTGCCACTCTTCAAACATTGATCATACTGATAAGCCACCAATACATGGCTCCCTAAAAAAACCTTTAAGGAATGTGTCATCAGAAAATGATCTATTGCATAAATCACATTTTTCAAGAACTTTTGATGATTTTTTTTTGCTCATAATGTATATTTTTTTTAAAAATCCTAAAATCCTGCAATTTTCACACTGACTACAGATACTAATACTAGTATATTACTTCCTGGTCTGTAGAGAAAGCTTTGCAGCCGTCATCTACCTAACATTACCGGCAGGATTACACTTAGATGTACATAACACAGGTTCCACCATTCACAATAGGTGATCAGCTGTGATTATCTTCTCCCCCTCCCTGCAAAATAACCTCTGTACCCGTCACGGAGCATCTCTCATACAAATCTATGTACATAACAGTTTTTTATGTGATCATCGTTATCCAATGGATAATGGTGATCATGTAAAAGTGAAAAAAAAAGTTGAAGTTTAATCCCCCCTTACCGATGTGATCGGTGAGAGGCCATAAAACTTCTTACCGGAGGCCTCCGTATTTGAACCCCAACGCGAATCTCGTCCACGGACATTCCCCAGCTTCTGCGCATGCGTCCGCCGGCAAAATACTGGACACATGCGCAGGAGGCAGGGAAGGCCTGGGAAATGTAAAATCTCCTTGCTCCCAGCCTGGAGCAGTGACGGGTGGCCTCGTTGAGCGCTCCCCGGTCACATGATAAAAAAGTAGCGATCTGCCTAAGGCCAGTCTCACACGACCGGATAGGTATTACGGATTCCACATGCGTTTGATCCGCGGGTCAATCAAATGCATTGGATTACACAATTCCGCTAACATTAGCAGGTTGGAATTACAAAATCTACTCGCAGAAAACTGAACGCAGCATGTTCTATTTTACCGCAGATATCTGCAGCATAGAGCCCATTGTACTCAATGGTAGCGGATATACCTGCAGCCCATATGCAAGTACATTGTGTGCAGGCTGCGGGTAGCCATGTCATCGCTAAGCGTCGGCGCAAGGTATACAAACAAAAAAAGGCGTACTGTGCATGACCGCCTGTGTGAGTACACAGTTAGGCGCAGTACATTTACATGGCCGTACGCAGGGCCACGGCCGGGCTCACAGCCTCCGCAAGTGGATTCCACATCCGGCCGTGTGAACCCAGCGTTATTCAGACCGCTACCTGTAATACGTAATTTACAAGAAGCTCCGGGAACGCTCACCTTCCTGCAGTTCCAGAAGCAGCTTGTTGAGCGCCTTCTGTTTGGGATCACTGCAGCTCAGCAAGCTTACGAACCTTCACAGCGCACCACTTTTTAACCCCATTCCTGACGCTGAAGTCAAGAAATACCCCCAAAAAAGCATGAGAGGAGGGGGGGTACCCGGTTTTATTGCCCCATGTGCCCATCCCAACCAGCCCCCCTAATTACCCCCGTCTGCAGACATACCACACAGTTTACATTATTACTTTTATCGAAGATTTAGGGAACGCCAAAAAGAGCGCGGAGGGGGGGGGGGATTATTTTTAGGGAGTCAATTTTTCTTCTGCACAACAGGCAAGAGGAAGCCTGTCTGTGTGTCACAGAACAAATTTATGGGGGGTATAGATCTGTCTTACTAGGTGTTTCAGCCATACCTGGTGAAGCGAAAGACCAGGGCCTGCTACAAAAAGGTAGCAATTTACCTTATTCAGATCGCTACCTGTAATGCCTATGTAATTCATAAAACATCCCAGGAAACGCTCGTCTTACTGCAGTTCCAGGAGCAGCTGGTTGAGCGTCTTGCGTGAAACCGCCGCACCTCAGCAAGCTTACAAAGCCTTACACAGCGCCACTTTTTACACCCCATCCCTGCCACTGAGGTCAAGAAATACCCCCCTAAAAAGTGGGGGTTTGCCGTAAGCATGGGAGCAGGGATGCCTGATTTAATGGCCCTCATGTGCCCATCCCAACTGGGCCTCTGTAATTACCCCTGTCTTGAGACATACCATACAATTTTCCATTATTAATTTTATCTACTGGGAATTCCAAAAAGGGGAGGAGGGAATTCTATTTAGAAAGTCAGGAAGTCAATATTTTTTATTTTTTTCTGCATAAGAGAGCAATGGGGCCTGGAATTTATTCAGTTGTGCCCTGAAATCCAATGGGGGTTACCTCCATTATTGGCCGAGCCATGTGTCCATTGGGGCTACAATAGATATGTTTCTGAACACAGGACAAACAGGGGTATCCATTTTGAGGTGAAAGTCTTCATTCATATGTGTGCTGTGCAAAAAAAAACCTGTTTTTAAATTGACACAATTGCCAAAAAAATTAAAATCGTTTTTTTTCCTTCGGCTTTGCTTGGATTCATTCAAAAACTGTGAGGTCAAAATATGCAGTACACCCCTAGATGAATTCATTAAGGGGTCTAGTTTTCAAAATGGGGTCATTTGTGGAGGTTCTCCATCATTTTGGCTGTTCAAGGGCTCTACAAATGGGCAATGGGGCCTAAATCACCGTCAAGCAAAATTTCTGCTCTGAAAGCCATCGGCTGCTCCTTTCGGTTTGGGCCCCGTTGTGCATAGAGACATAATATTAGGGCCACAATCGGTATGTTTCTTAACACAGGACAAACGGGTATCCAGTTTGGGATGCAAGTCTTCATTTATATGTGTGCTGTACATGTATGAACCAAGAACAATTGTAAGGACTATGGATGTGGAACCACTGTGTCAACTTACCGGGTAGGGGAAGATGTGATCCAGCACGGCTGACAGCCAACCCCAGCGTGGGAGGTAAGATACCAGATGAACAGCCCCATATACGGATGGAAACTAGGGAAGGTATCTTGCCCTGAACTGATAACCAGGAGACGGAGACCCCTGCCTACAAGCGGTGCACTCGTCCCAATAAGGATGACAGCATGGTCTTCCTCTAGGCGCTGACTTACCCTGGCAGGCCAGAACAAAGAACAACAACAGGGAGTACAGGAACAAAGAAAGAATGAGCTGAAAAGGATAAACAGAGAAGTGGACAATGGGAATAACAGACCACAGAGTACATGACCACAGAACATAAGCAGACAGCAAGGTAGCAAGGTAACTGCCGAAGCAGCGGCTGGACATGAAGTGAAGGGAACAAACTCTCAACAACACTGCAGCAAGATCTGAAAGGCCCAGGGCAGCTATATCGGATGGTGATTAGAAAAGGAGCATCAGCTGAACAGGAGACCAGAAGCTAATAACCCTAGGAGTGCTGGAAGAGAGTGAATATAAGCTCAGGGAACAGAGAGAATGGGACGACGCCCATATTTGCCAGACACAGAAGCAGAAGATTGTGTCTGAACAGTGCACCTAACAACAATCATTAATGGGGTCAGCCAACCAATGCACTGCCAAATAGTTCGACCTCCCCACACTTCAATGAGTGGGGCATCATACGTTCCCTACTTTAGTCGGAACGTAGAACTAGCTTATTTGTATCATTCAGACAAGTCCTCAAGTCTGACCACCTCACACCTTTCAACAGAATATTATTCAATTTCCGTTCTCTTAATGACAGTTCTTATATCAGAAAGAACTTAGTAATTTATCAGACTTCCCGTTATTACAAATAGAGATACCGTGTATGCAGTATGCCGACTATCTTGTTTGGTTAAATCCAGTCTAAGGTCTCTATTGGCTTTGGGTTGTCATAACAAACTCTGTAAGGGCCTTTGAGCAATACCACTCTACGGACAGTGACCTGTCTGGCTTCAATCGATACATTGAGCTGTGAGGATATATGCTTGTTTTATTTTTTGTTAGTCTGTTTTTGTGGGCCCGGTAATTGTTTTAATCAAGTTTAATAAAGTATTGTATTTTATTGGTCTATAACTGTGAAAGGCTCCAACCTTATAGTAAATAGTGAAAAAAAAAACTGTAGTGGGTCGTCACCCTAAAATGACACAATTTGCAAAAAAATGAAAATCGTAATTTTTTTTCTTCTGCTTTGCTTAGATTCACTCAAAACCGTGGGGTCAAAATACGCAGTAGACTCCTAGATGAATTCATTGAGGGGTCTAGTTTTCAAAGTGGGGTAATTTGTGGGCGTTTTCTATCGTTTTGGCCGCTCAAGGGTTCTACTAGTGTGCTATGGGGACTAAATCACCTTCAAGCAAAATGTCTGTTCTGAAAGCTACTGAATGCTCCTTTCATTTTGGCCCTGTTGTGCATACGGACATAATATTAGGGCCACAATGGATATGTTTCTGAACACAGGACAAACAGGGGTATCCATTTTGGGGTGTAAATCCTCATTTTCATGTAAACTATAGAAAAAAAAACTGCCTTTAAAATGACATATTTGCAAAAATATGAAATTTTACTTTTTCTCCTCTAAATTGCATTAACAGAAGAAAAAAAACTGTGGAGTCAAAATACTCCTGACCCCCCTCAGTGAATACATTAAGGGGTGTAGTTTTTATAATGGGGTGGGGGTATCTATCATTCTGACACCTATGAGCCTTTGCAATCTTGGCTTGGTGTAGGAAAACAAAGTGTTCCTCAAAATGTTGATAATCAATGTTAAATTTGTACGTCTCCTAAATGGTTAAAAAAAGAAAGTTTTTCAAACAAGCATCCAGAATAAAGTTAATATCTGGAAATATATATCGTATCCAAAATTTGTACGTTATGTTTGCACATATTTGAGAGATTGCAATTGAAAATGTGGAAAAATGATAATTGTTCAAAATGTTCCCAATTTTGGCACTTTAAATAAATATGCACAAATTTTATTGGTCTATTTTTACAACCTAAGGGTGCATTCACACGAGGGCATAAACAGTGTGTTTTTACGCCCAATCGTATAAACGTGACCATCTGAGGCATTGGTTTCCAATACATTCGTTTGCACGGGCGATTTTACGGCGCGTAAAAACGGCAACCCGCAGAAAATTGAACATACGGGACTGAAATACGCGCCAACGCATATATGATGGCCAAAAAAAGATAGTTTGAAAAGTAGGAACAGACGAGAATACGCTTTCTAGCTCTGGTCGTGATTGCCGAAAAACGTTCTTTCCGGCGATTATACGCTGCGCACGTGCGAACGTAAATATGCCTGCGCTCATGTGAATGCACCCTTAATGAAGTACATTATGTGTCAAAAAAAAGCAATGTAAGAATCACTTGGATATGCAAAACCTTTACGGAGTTATTCAATGTTAACGTGACACGTCAGATTTCCAAAATTTGGCTCCCTCACTAAGGTGTTAACAGGCTTTGTCACTAAGGGGTTAAGACTTGTTCCTCCCGAGATTCACTTACAACCAACTGGCACAAACAAACTTTTTTGGCATAAGTTGAGTCAACAACTATCAAAAGGGTAACCTTGTTTCTGATTTTTGCTATGTAGTTCTCTATTTATACAAGTGCCCCAATCTAAATATTTGATTGAGATTTGTATACTTGTCACTGGAGGTGAGTTATCATTTTCAAGATTTTTCCTTACATTTTTGCAAAATCCATGGGTTCTTTCTCAACATGCCTTCTATGGATGGAATGGAAGTAATGTGAGTCCAATGCCTGTGTCATATTCTCACATTTTATTCCATTAACACAAGGGTTAATCCATGCCTGTAAAGTCTATACAGAAAGTTAGGCATGCCTGTTAACGCACCAAGGCTGGGCAGACGATGCCCCATTGACAGTACAAATAGTAGGGGCCGCAAATACTGTGACCAGCCTCACCCTGAAGAATGTAGGTCCAAGAAAGGGGACAGCTGTGACGCACCCTGTGTGGATGCCAGTCCAAGTTCAGCTATTGAATCACATCAATGTCACTTCCAGCGAGCGCAATAATTGGGGCTATTACAGTTTAATAAACAGCTTAGTCTCTTTTATCTCGCCGTAAAATTGCCGCACTTGGCAGACTTGTTGATCTATTTCCCTGATATATGGCAATTTAGCCTGCAATGAAAAAGTCCACGATACACAATATAGGAAGATCAAAGGCAGGGGTGAAACTTAATAAAAGATTAATTGATAATACTCACCAGTATTACAGCCAGCGAGCTTGTGGCAGTTAGTAAAATTACCATTAAAGGGGCATTAACTTTTCATACAACGTCTGCTTATCTACCAGCTTGTGTTAGGGCGGGCTCATCCGGGCGTAGTTTAACAGCGTATTACAGGCGCATAATATGCAGTGAATGGAGTCAATGAAAGTACATTAATTTTCACTGATCCATTCACACTTGCGTAAACATATTGTATATGATCCGTGTGTCAAAAAGAACACGCATGTGTTGCGGCCGTTCTGAGGCCTGCATCGGGCTTGCAGGCCAGACCAGGTTTTGGGTGTGCCCTTGCTTCTCTTGGAGCTGAGGGGCGTGATAGTTGCAGGAGTAACGTCAGTCAGCACCTGGTGCTGAGTAGCTTGGCTCCTACTTAAACAGTGCCAGAAGTGACCGACAGAAGAACAAAACAGTTAGGGCTCTTGGAAGGGGAGGACAAAAATAACAAAATGAGAATACAACTAAGCTGGTATTATCTCAGAAGACACAACTCAGCAGTCCTGACAGAAGACACCAACCTACCACCACCACAGAGGACCTGTGGTGATGTCACTGCTGTGGGACGAGCCAAGCTGTGTTTGCCTTTTGTGGTAATCAAGCTACTGTGAGTGTGATGTGCCTCCAGAAACACTGCTACTATAATGTCCTAATAATTACTAGTGGACTCCTATTGTTTTGTATCGCTGCATCCGTAAAAGTATGTTCTATCAAAGTAATCAGTATTTATCCTGCATGGCTAATATCATCCAGAAAAAAAAAATACACAACACCAGAATTGCGTCAGCTGCCTCGTCTCCAAGAAAAAAATGGAATCAAAAAACTTATTTACTTATTTACTTACCTACTCCAAAATGGTACCAATAGAAACTATAGGATGTTCCATAAAAAAGAGCTTTCACATAACAATGCCGATAGAAAAATAAAAAAAAGTTATGGAGGCAGTAAATCATTTTATTTTTTTCTAACAAGATTTAATTTTTAAAAAATAGTACAGCAAAAAAAAGTATATAAATTTTATATCGTCGTAATCGTACTCAACCATAGAATAAAGTTATCGTGTCATTTTTGCTGCAGGCCACCCCCACCTTCTTAGGATGACAGAATTGCATTTTTTTTATTCATTTCACTCCAGTTTGAATTTTTTAATGGTTTTTCATTACATTATTGGTACATTCAATAATACCATTGAAAAATGCAGCTCCTCCCACAGAAAGCACGCCATAATACTTCATACCGCCAGTGGATTAAAGGAATCCTACACTGTAATTAAAATTAAGATTTGTGTACCTAAACGAGACGAGACACGCATTCACGCACAGCTCCCATAAAAGCCATTTCACCGAGAATAGAATATTCTACAGGACGCTCCACATATTCTGCTGTGCAAGGAAATCTGCGCCAATATCCATATTTCTCATGTGCAGATTTTGATGCAAAATCGAAAATTCTACGTCAGAATCGATATCCAGACCTGTGAATTCTGACAGCGTTCTGAGGAATATTCTGTTCTGTGTAAAAGTCCCCTAACAGGCCACGTGAATGCTGCATAGAAATCCTAGCTGTGTGACCCCTACTGAGAATGAGGGGCTGCAAAACCAGGAAGCATTTTTAAGTGAATGGTCATCCATGAAATGTATGGACAAGCTGGGTCTGGGTAAGAGATTGGGTCTGTGCCGGTTTTGTGGGTCGGTGATGGGCATAGAGCTGACTTGATTCTTGAGCACAGAGTGCCAGTCCAAGCTCCATGAGCTAGGTCATGTTCCTTTTTTTCCCATAGGTAGACAGTTATGACATTAAGGACTCGTGTCTCGGTCATGTCCCTACCATTTTAGGTGAGGGCTGGGTCTTGTACTAGGCACTGTTGGCCGCTGTAGCCCAGAGGCTTCGTTGGCAGCTTACACAGCCATTGGAAGTCATCATGGCTGGATAAACAACAGATTTATTAACAGTAAAACGGGAATACGATAACTTCTGATCCGGTAATCTGATATATGTCAGTCTATTAATAAAGTCCAAGAAACTGTATGAATGGCTGTTACTCAGAGTCCTGGCCTGGAAAACTGGAATTAACAACAAGCAATAGTAGTTTCCCCAAACAGTTTTTAGGCCCATCAGCACAGGATACCTATAAGAACTCTATTCTTGGGTGACCAGGGATGACTCTCTTCCAGGCCCACTGGTACAGGTTCCTAAGGAACCACTTGGTACTGACTTCACTATTTAGTATTCCTTTTTCCGCTCACCAGAGGAAAACTGCCCATAGGACAATTGCTATGTAGCACAGGCCAGGAGAGACTCCCTCCATCCTCTGTCTGCAGCTTAGCTTTTCCCTCATACACACCCTTCCAATTTTTTCAAGCTCAAAATCTTGTTTTTCTGTATCTGTCCCCTCTTAAAGAGATACAATAGAAAATAGCTATTAGCAAAAAAAAACTTTTCTGCGCTCAAAGAATTGTTCGTTTCAACAAGTGGTGGTTCTCCAATAATAAACAGGAGTTACACTTACTCGGGAGGAGGGGGGTATGATGACAAAAAGCCCCCCCCTTGAAGTGATGTCTCCTTTCTGTCCAAGTAAACGCCACGTTCCAAGCGTTAGATAGGATAATATCACTTTTTTATTCCAATATGCGATAAAACGGGCAACGCGTTTCTGTGCTCACAGGCACCTTTCTCAAGCCAGAAACGCGTTGCCCGTTTTATCGCATATTGGAATAAAAAAGTGATATTATCTTATCTAAACGCTTGGAACGTGACGTTTACTTGGACAGAAAGGAGACATCACTTCAAGGAGGGGGCTTTTTGTCATGATACCCCCTCCTCCCGAGTAAGTGTAACTCCTGTTTATTATTGGACAGCCACCACTTGTTGAAACGAACAATTCTTTGAGCGCAGAAAAGTTTTTTTTGCTAATAGCTATTTTCTATTGTATTCCTTGGGGACCACTCTCTTATGAGAGACCCCAATTATTTCCGCAGCTCTCCCCCTTTTGGAGGATCAGAATTGCATCGTTTTACATAGCTGAATGACGATCCTGAGGCGCTATCTGGGTATACTTTTCTTGTGAACTCTTAAAGAGATAATACTTTAAAAAAAACATCACACTAACATTAAATAGTGATAACCGGTAATCCCCTTATGGCAGAAAACACTCTAGGAGGAAAGGGTCTTGTTGTTTGTATAGCACCAACTTATTCCGCAGCACTTTCAGGTAATCTTTTGCTTATTACTCCCCCCAGCAAGCTGGGTACTCATTTTACCAACCTCGGAAGGATGGAAGGATGAGTCAGTCTTGAGCCAGCTATCTGAACCATGAAGAGATTGAACCTGCAACCTTCAGGTTGTGAGTGAGAACTTAGGACATCATTCTGCTGCCTTAACACTCTTCACCACACAAAGCTCAGAGTGTCATCTATTAGAGGCCACACTCCAATAGATGACACTCTATTTTAGCACAAACAGGGATGTCCCAAGTAGAGGATGCCCCTATATGACATCCATATGGCCCGAAAGGGTGTAAGAATGGTATTATTGTTCTAAGGTAATCGCAAAAAAAGTCTACTGGCAGGTTCAGCTCTGCTACATCCATACATTATTCTTGGCCATAAGCTTTCGTAACTATATCTTCAGGTCTTCAAGTAGCTCAGCATAGTAATCTATTACAGGCTCTTCTTCACGAGAGGATCTTGTTCACAAGCTGGGCACAAGTGTTCCGTACCTTCCTGTAAGTCGAGTGTAAAGCCTATTCAAGAGAGAGGAAACTGCAATTACGATCTGCACTTTTAAAGTTATTGAAGCAGACAGGCCAGTCTTTATGAGATGTAGCTCCTGGAGACGGACCAACACATGCTCTCCAGCTGCTCTATAATTGGATCTGAGAACTTATTGCATCACTGTGTTCGGAGGTAGCCAACAGCCAAAAGCCCCACAAATTGTGTGTGTATTTTTAGGATTAACAGATCAGCACATTGGTTCCTGTGGTTCTTCCAAAATGTAAAATTTGAATAGAAGTGGAATTATAATAGAAGAAGAACAGGGCCAGCGAGGACTAAGATTTCCTGGTGGAAAGTGATCATCGATCATTTACACCTTTCTGCACTAAGCCATTCTGCTTTATCCTTTGCCCTCCCTATCCGGAACTTAATTAAAGCACCAACACATTCATTGCAGCCAAATGAAATATACAGTAAAACTCTAATAATGCAGAAGGTAATGGGATATAATTCCTGCTCATCTAGCGTCCAGTATCAATGTCTGATTTTGGCATGAGAGCCAAGACCAAGACATGGGAGGTGTTGGGTTAGAGCATTGAATAATCTGTATAACCCACTTCACAGCTAATTGTGTATGATGCACAATTATTTATACAATGGAAGTAAAACCATTCTAGGGTCCTGATGAGTAGTATGGACCAGAATTAGGGGAGGATAACGCTGCCCTCCCTGTCTTGAGAGGGCAAGGACCAGTTGGGCATGAATCAGCACCAAGAAGGCCCTTTTTGTTGTCGAAGGCCTGGAGTCACTTAGTTTTTAGCTCACCTAAAAGCAATGACTATCAGCCTGTGTACATCTTTGACTGATAGCCTGTTTACAATGAAAGGAGGCCGGTGGCAGAAAGAGATCTCTGGCCCGCTCCGCCTCCAGTCTCTGAACCTATCGCTTCATGGTTGGTGGGACGGCTGTCTGATGCGTCATCCCTCATAAAGTTACCTTTAAGTTGTTCGGAGTTGTTTGGTGTACATGTATGTCATTTGATTTCTGGTTAGTGGAATGCATATAAAGGTGTTCTATTACTTTAAATTCACCACCTTTTTGTTTTCTGTAATGGCAGTGGTGTGTGGCATCACAGAGGTGGAAGTCAATGGGCCATGACGCAGAAAAAAAGACAGCCCCAGTGCGGAAGAAAGCAAACGGAGTGACACAGTGCATGACCCAGAGCCAAGTGAGAAGTAAGAGGCTTGTTCTAAAGTGCACTCTCGGAGAGGGAGAGTGTTTGTTTACCGGCAACCGCAGAGAGTTGAGCTGTGGTTGAAAGAAGCTGTGAGCAAGAGATACAGAGATTAAGCCAAGCGAGTGCCACTAACCACCATCACCGAACTTAGGGAGACCTCAGTGTCCTGGATAATGACTTTGGCAACTTGATTGTGATTGGAGTGTGAAGTTCTGCTAGAAAGGAATGGTGCCTTTCAATAGGTGGCACTGTGGAGGATTTATTCCATCTCCCTTATTTGCATATTACCCAGAGGAGCGTGCGTGGCCATTTGAGTCTCATTTAGTTTATAGTATATAGTTGCTCTCCCTAAGGAGAAAAGATAGCGTTTCTGACCCCCATCCCAGGCCTCTCACTAGCAAAGCCAGACTCCTACGGTACACTGATGAAGGGCAATAACCCTGAAACAGCTGTATGTACATGGAGGCTGGCTTTGCTTTTAATTCCAGGCCATTGTAACAAGGCTTGTATAAAAAGTCTGACTTTGGCTTGAAGGAATGCTGCCTTTCAATAGGTGGCACTGTGGAGGATTTATTCCATCTCCCTTATTTGCATATTACCCAGAGGAGCGTGCATGGCCATTTGAGTCTCCTCATTTAGTTTATAGTATAGTTGCTGTACCTAAGGAGAAAAGATAGCGTTTCTGACCCCCGTTCTGCTGGTAAGTTATGTTTAGAAGCAATGTGGCCTAGCTCTCATTACTTACCGCCACACTGGCTCAACGCATGTAATTGGAGCCTCTTCACACGGTATGTCCAGGATATGATCACTCCCGAATGCAAGAGTACTGGACACAACTATGTCCTGCCTCCAGTTTGACCCATTCCTGACCTGAGCGACATCTCACAAAAGCAATCATTCATACAGTGGTTCACACCAGTGTCTACCAACATTGAGGCCATGAGTTCTAATAAGATAACATGGAATTCAGAATTTTTGAATGGGATGAATCCGTGTACCAGAGTTTCCTCCTTAAGTCAAAAAATTACTCTGCCAACTAGTTGTTTATATAATTGGTCAGTGTAAGACTGTCCGATAGGGCCCGTGTAACGAGGGCCAAACAATGAGATCTGTGCTCATCTACAAGATTTCGCACAGGCCAGTTCAAACAGTATAGGGGGCAAACAACTGTACATATGTTCATTCGACCCCATAACGATTCATTGCTGTTAGCAGCAGATCCCCTTGTCTACATGGGATAATGTACCGCCAACAGCCATGATTTTTTGTAATGCATAAAAGATATAATTACCCAACTAACGAACATTTTCTCATTTGATAGGCGATTTACAGCACCCTCACGTCTCAACAATTAGACAAACGAATGTTCTATGAATATTCTAGCCTAATAATTAGGTGTCATAAAAGGCCCTTTACTGTATATATAGCATATATATGACTGGATACTTTGTAGACAAATGACAACCAAGTCTCCCTAAAGCTATGGGGTTCCTTTAAACCTGGTTATGCAGTAAACTTGAATGGGGGGTGATGTTTTGTGGTTTTAGTTTCCTGTCTCATGGTGGCCATTTCAGTGGGAGGTACTCCCTAAATGACTATACCACAGTGAAATATTGGGGTGATAGTGAACGGCTGGTCTTTGTTACCTGATGTAGTGGTATAGTGTAGATCAAGTCCAAATGAAATGAGGAGTCCTGAGAGTCAAGATGAGTAAACAGTTTAAGTCATGTTTACTTGTTCCAGGAGCATTATGGTTCAACATCAAGATGATGAAGGTGCAAGCTTTACAATTCAATGCAAAGCCCAGTCCTGAGGATGGTGGCTATAGCTCTTGCTACTTTGCTTCTCCATACTGGTCTTGATTTTACACCATGGCCTAGTCTTTAGCTTTTCTGTAGCTCCATATTATACTGCTTGTTGTAGGTTTCTCAGAAAGGCCATTGACTCTGCAGCCTTTTCTATGCTCCATCTATCCATCGATTTCCCGAACCTTGAAATTAGCTGTGAATGAAAGATCCCTAAACCAGCTCAACTTTCACTGCACACTCTATTTGAACCTTCTAAATACCTACTGAAAATCTTATAACTTTTGTTCCTCTCACTGCTTAGTGCTGATTGGCTATAACCATGAGAAGGTGAGCCACTGGGCTATTCTATCCCTCTCTGGACTGTACTTTGCTTAACCACCACCTTCAAGGCAAAACAGTGATAAAATACATAACACATTTTAAAGGCACATACACATATCCTCCCAAAAAAGTCAACATTCCCATATAGTGACAGATCTGGATCACTATAGTTAGAGGTTCTTCAGTGGTCAGCAATAGGAACACCAGCAAACTAATTTCCTACTACTACTCAAAGAGAAGTCAACAGATCTGGACAATACGGTGTTGGAAAGATTTCTTTGAGGTAGGACTTCCTGCAAGAGACAAAAAATTTCAGGGATTCCCCCTTGGTAATCAGATTGGGAATCATTATTGTACAGCTTGTGAATCATTTTTAGGTATGACAGATTTTGTTGAGACATGCTGAGTACTAAATAGGAAAAGTTTACCAAATATATGAGCAAGAGATATGGCTCTTACCCAGAGATTAAATGCCAGTGATATAGCTTTGAACCTGGTAGCAAAGATGATGGATGGGGTTGAATTCAGGGCTCTGTGCAGCCACTCCACTTCCTCCACATCAAACTTACTATGTGTTTATCTATCTTGCTTTGTGCACAGGGAAACAGTCATGCTGGAACAGGAAAGGACCTTCCCCAAACTGTTACCACAAAACTGGACATGACAATTGTCTAAAATATCTTAGAATGCTGTAGTAGTAACATTATGCTTCACTGGTAATAAGTGGCCAAACCCTGAAAAACAGCACCAGACCACTATTACGCCTTCATGAAATTACACTGTAGACACTATGCATCCACCAAATCCAGATTCCTCCATCAGGCTGTGCCAGATATTGGAGAGTAATTCATCCCTCCAGAGAACACGTCTCTACCACACTAGGGTCCAATAGTGTATACTTTACCCCACACCAAGCCTACTCTTGGCATTATGCATGGGGATCTTAGACTTCTGTGGCGTTGCTCAACCATGGAAACCTACTTCATGATGCTTCTACAATACAGTGAGTGGTAAAGCAAATAATAAGCCATTGTGGCAGAAGTGGCATTGTAGTGGCCCAGAACACCATCCTGGTCCCCTCCATCAATATCATACATGTTTTGTCTTATGTGGATGCACTGTGCAAAGCTTGTCCTGTCCTATCCAGTGTGTGTATTGCACAGCTGTGGCGCTTGAGAGGTTAACAGTATTAAAATCATTGCCTGCATGTAAATGTAACAGTTTGTCATGTCATGTGGTATAAGTGAAGGTATAAATAGCGGGAAGAAGAGTTCTGCCTTCAATCCGTGAGCGCCATCTTGTTCAAGGACCCAAGAGAGTGCTAACACAGAGCTGCATGGAAGCACCTTCAGCTTCCATGTAGGTGAAGATGGAGGAAGAGGAGCGTCATCCCACAGCGGTTGAAGTGTGGATGTGAATGGAGTGAGTCCCACCATCAGAGAGAGGGAAAGCCCTACAAAAAGTTCTAAACAGATAGCAGTTCACAATACAGGCTTTTCCTGTGCATCCGTCCATAGTTAGGATCACCACACAGAGGTACTTTACTATGTCACACCGACGCTCCTGCCGTGCGGGCTGTCTATTGTCTAAGCCTTCCTATCAATAATTGTCTGCCAGAGAGTCTGCGGAGTGACCCCTACCCCCAGGATCAGTGACATACAGATAACGTGGACTGTTTATTATTAAGTACAAGTTATATTGGGCCCTAACCGTTCCTGCTGACCCAAGGTACTATACACAAGTCTCTGTGTTCTTTTCTCCACCGCGTAGCATACCGGTGTGTGGGAACTGTGGTGTCACAAGTGATAACTACTATTACCCCCATCAACCTGTTTATTGGCATTCCCTATCCTAGGGGTGTCAAAGCTGGCCTGCGATCGTGCTCTGGCCTTGACTGCGTGTCATCCCTCTAGGAACAGAGCCTGGTAAGTGCCGCCATGAGAAGCACTTATCCCTTCCAGCTCTTCACGTTAGCCAGGTGCCCAGGGTCACCCCTCTGGGGTGTTGCAGCATCCTGTGATAATGCCATGTTTAACTCCATTTTGTTTTTGTCATTTTCATTTTTTTCCTCCCCACTTTCAAAACAATCTCAACTTTTTAAATCTTCCAGTGACATGGCTACCTATTTTACTGTTTTCTAGTCCCTATAGGAGACTTAAACTTGCAATCATTTGATCACTCATACAGTATAATGCAATACTATATCATTCTGTATTCTGACTAGCATACTATCGAGACGGGCCAGAAGCACAGGCACATCTAGATAGGTGATCACTCATGGCAGCAGTGGGGGTCTTCAGAAGGCCCCTGGCTGCCATGACACCTAACATAGTATGTAAGGCCGAAAAAAGACATATGTCCATCCAGTTCAGTCTATTACCCCCCAATGTTGATCCAGAGGAAGGCAAAAGAACCCCCAATGAGGTAATAGTAATACTCTTTATTTGTATAGCGCCAACATATTCTGCAGCGCTTACAGAGGCAGGGGGATAAAGAAAGACAAAAGTACATAAATACAAAAACCACGGTTACATATACCGTAGTAATCAGTTAATGGAAACAATAGGGGTGCGGGTCCTGCTCCAATGAGCTTACATACTACAAATAGTGGGGTGATACAGAAGGTAAAGGGGCTGGAGATGTGCACAGTATGGCGAGGTGGAGAGCGTGGGATGCTATACACATAAACAATGGTCAGACATTTAGCCGTGTGATGGCTGAATCGGTGTGACTGCAGGGGGCGGTTGATGACAGCTAGCAGGGATTGCAGTCAGTAGGTCAGTGAGCATGTTATTAGGCGGAGTACAGAGGGGTCTGGTTTAGGGGATATGGTATGCCTCCCTGAAGAGGTGCATTTTTAGGGCATGCCTGAAGTTGTGTGAGTCACGGATTGCCCGGATGTTTTGGGGTAGTGCATTCCAGAGGACCGGTGCTGCTCTGGAGAAGTCTTGTAGGTGGGAATGAGAGGTGCGAATTAAAGAGGCGCTCAGTCTGATTTCGTTAGTGGAGCGGAGAGCCCGGGCTGGGTGGTGGATTGAGATGAGGGAAGCAACGTAGCGCGGCATGGTGATGTGGAGGTAGAAGCCAATTTTCCCAATTTAAGAGAAAAAAATTCCTTCTTGACTCCAGTCTGGCCCGAATGGCTTCCCATGATCTCATTGCAATGGGGGGGTTGGCGGAGGTAGAAATTTGAGACCTCCAAATGCTGTTTGGGGCATTTAATGGGCTAAATGTTGCAATCAGTGTTATCTATAATTGAACCTATGTATGGAGCGGGCTCGACTCCCTCCACGCACAGTCACCGAGCATGCCCCGTACTTATATGGCGCACATAGGGAAGGGTTTAAAGTCACAGAGCTCACTATGACCCATACTACTACAAATGCTCTTTATAGAGTTGATTGGTTGTGCTCTTGAGGTTATATACAAATTTGCAATAGACGTTGTTAAAATACCCAAACGCAGTAGGGGTTCACATACATACCAACTCTATGTAATAGCCATTAGTGTATAGTGAAGTACTCTGTACAGCTGACGACTACTCTATTTCCACCATTCCGTGCGATATCAGATAGGAATGATGATGATGTTAGCGAAAAGAATCTCTTCAGGTGGCATTAACTCTTTCCTATACAATGTCCAATTAGATACCTCTGCTATGAATGAGCATTAAGTGGTGTTTTAGCCGGAGTGAAGACTATCTCAGGGGACACAGGGCATGGCGGGCGTCTGGGCAGGATCTCCTCCTGGTGTCATTATTCCTATCTGGTGCTATTTGACACCTGCTGGGGAATGTTGGCAAACAGCCACCATGGAGAAGCTGGAAGTGGCTTGGCTAATGACTGTGTGGTTTTCTATTGAAGGCTCTAGGCATTTTCTCTCCAAACAATGAACAAAGCTCTTTTTCTTCCTACAAGACACACAAGTCAATAAGGTTCAGTGCAGGGGATGTTATTACAAATTGAAGATCCGTGTAGGTAATGTAAACCTGCGTTGAAAATGTATTAACAATTTCTACCTTGTAGCGCAAGGCTTGTAATTATGTAACGCCGACCGCACAGCTACTTCCAGAATAACACAACGTTGCCAAGAGAAGATTATTGTTTTATTTCGCACTTGACATTTACATTCATTGTACCGTAAAAGTGCCATTATAGCTTAGCTGATGTATGTGATTTAGCCGTAGTTGCTTTGTCCGTGTTGATTGGAAAGCTATATCATTTAACGGATACCTACTGCCTGGAACACTATATAGTAGAGAACGTTCATTGGCCGGGGTTGTACTCATCAGCTGTTGAGGTATACCCAAGGATCAAAGGGGAGACCATGCAAATAGAATTTATTAGGAAGGACAATGCTATGTAGAACAATTTGACCCCCATGTTCGTCCATAGATAAGGGCATTCCTAGTCCATGAACGTATAGTATAGAGCAGTGATTCCAAACCAGGGTGCTGCGGCTCGCAGGCTGGGAATCACTCAGCTGACATTAAATGGGTTTTCCAGGCAGTGCCCATCAGGATACACCATGGTCGGAGCAGAAGTGCTCCTCCGACCCCTATGTAGAAACTGGAACTCGTAATTGCAGGCGCAGCTTTCATTGAAATCAATGGGACCTGCAATTACCGTAGAAACACAGTTCCCATTGATTTTAACGACAGCTGTACCTGCAATTACGACAGCCGGTGACTGCACCGGAGTCTGAGCAGTGCTTCCACTTCAACTTCAGTGCATCCCGGTGGGCACTGCCTGGAAAACCCCTTCAGGCTGGGACCCTCTGCATGGAAATTCTGCGGCATTTACAGTAGCAGCAAGGTGGATGAGATTTTGAAAACCCATGCGGAAATTGACACGCGGTGCAGAATTTAATTCCGCAGCACATTAATTTTATCGCCGTTTCCGCTGTAAAAGTCACCTCTTCTCCACGAGAGGGTGAATTCTGCACAAAAATATGCAATAAAACCCACGACAAAACCTGCACCGTTTCAGCTTCCGAAGCTGATTTCAGAAGATACCTCGCTCCCTCACACCTCCGAACTCTTTGCCTTTTTCATCAGGCACCTGGTCACATGATGCAGAAGTGGCCAGCGGTGTTGCGCTCACTAAAGGCTGCCCGGAATATTGGAGGTAAAATCACATGTCGTAATAAGCCACGCCCCTGACCACACTCTCTTTTGGTAGAGGTGTCCCGCGGTAAACGTTTTTGCCAAGGGGTGCCTCAAAGATGAAAAGGTTAGGAAATGATGGTATAGAGTCTGTAGAGATTGTTACTCTATACCAAAAATGTTTTTTATTTTTTTCTGGAGAAAAATTTTGTGTTTTTTTTGGATTCTGATTTGAAATTTGTGCTCAGATTTTGATTGTCAGGAACAGATTTACAGACAATAACCTAAACAGTAGAATAAAATAGTGTAGATATAATTGCAATTAAATCTGTTTTATAAATGTCCTTATGAGCAGTAAATTCTGAATAGGGTGGCATACAGTTACAAGCAGGACATACGATTACTAGGTGGCAGATGTAGTATAATAAAGATCTTCCAAAAGTGGCATGAATATACGGGAAGTTAGATGGAATGTTTGCAGAAGTCACTTATTTCTTCTCTGTCTGCCAATGTTCTCCCTTGGAATATTCCAGCAGTAATCAGCCGGCATCGCAGGCATCCACTTTCCTCCATACCATTTTCAATTGCACATATGTCCTGGTGAAATCTTCCACGATGCTCATATGATAAGTCACTGCATCTCTCTGGGATGTACTTTTAGAAAATATTGATAAAGGAGCTCCATCACTGGCCTAACTATAGAGGGTGCAGGGGATGCGGTTGCACCCGGGCCCAGGAGCCTTAGGTGCCCCATAAGGCCTCTCTTCTCCATATAGGGAGCCCAGTACTATGAATAAAGCATTATAGTTGGGGGCCCTGTTACAGGTTTTGCATTGGGGCCCAGAAGCTTCAAGTTACACCTCTGAGCTCCATAGTTGTTATGGTCAACATACTGTAACAAAATGGTACAATATTGAATATCCTATTTTCTTATGATGTCTATAACTTCATTATCTTGCCTGACAGACAATTGGGGTTGTGGCATTTGAATTCAGCACCCCGAATATAGGCAAAAACACTGGTTTGTACACAGAAAAATATACCCTTGTAACACAATTAGTGATGAGGAGCAAACATTTGTAAAAGTTTGATTCAGCTAGTTCAACGGATTTCGGCAAAATGTTAGTTGTAGTTGCAAGAACCATTACCATGGAGGTGTACCCTGACCTTCTAGACAATAATGTGCTGCTGACAATGTAAGAATACTCTGGGAATGGTCAGCCATACTTCCAACAAGACAACGCGCCTTGTCACAACGCCAACACTGTTTTACGTTGGTTTGAGGATATGGATGTTCCATGATTGAACTGGCTGTACAGAGTCCCAACCTGAAGCCTACTGAAGATCTTTGGAACGAATTGGAACGTTGAAACAGGAAATATGAGCAGCGTCCATCTTCTTTGAGAGAACTCGCTAGATGTTTGCAGGATGAATGGAGGGAAAGAGTAGCTAAATATTTTCAGATGCTAGTATAAAGTATACCACAGAGAGTATCCAATGCTATTATGGCCAAAGTAGGCTCCACTAAGTATTAACATATATAAAAAATACTTTTTCATTTTTGCTCAGGTGTCCAATTACCTTTGGTAGGACACTGTATAAATGTTCTCCTTTGTCCAATAAAATATTCTTCAAAGCTTGATCTTCAGCTCATGTGACCTTGACTTTTTCAGTCTTCGCCCATTGTTGCCTGTATGAGTATTCCAACATTGACCTTTTATCCACCAACAGAACCATAAGTGTAAAGTTCAAGTACTTTGTCCCATCCAAGATCTTGTATCAATGATCATCTTAAGGTCTGTGGCATATTTAATGTTCCATCTATGTAGAAATGCCTTTCCTGGTAGGTAAAAGCTCAGATTGTACAAAATGTACATTTAGGTGTTAGCATCCTTTCAATTCCTTCATGCTCCACTTCCCTTAGCTCAGCCATTAGAGCTTCCTTTGTAAGCCATTTTGGCCCATGGTAGTAGTGAGATTAATTAAAGATTAAATTGTCCTGTCCGGAAGGCATGTCCCAGAAGGAACTTGCTGAAACTTTCCTTCTCTTGAAGTCAACATTTTGATGCGTGTCCCGGGGAAAGCAGCTTATTCAGAATTAAAGAAGTTGTGCTGTTCCCCTACTAGTCGCAGTATAGAGGTATATTCACTGCTGTTTCCTGGATCTCAAGAGGAATAGCAAACTACTTCTCTTCTTCGGAAAGATTAGAATGCAGTTACCTTATCGACAAAGACGTTTCTTGTTTTCTTGAAGGAAAAAAAAAAACGAAGTTGTATTAATTGGAAACGTCTTAAAGAGGCTGTTTTAAGACAACCCTTGCCCATATCCCCTATTACAGCATATAGACGTCATAGGTGGCGGTCCATGCTTGGGACCCTCCTCCATGAGCGAGAACAGAGAGCTGCTCTGTATGTGCAACTCCAGGTGTGGCGGACTGAAATCACCCATGTATTACATGCACCGTCATTTATTTGAATGGCTGCCATCTTATAATATACACTATCATAGTGGACTTTATGCAGCTGATCAATCAAGGCCTAGTTGCATGTGGTCATATATCAGTTATGTCAAATTAATGGGGAAATGCTGAAAAAAATTATGAAAAATGTGAAATTATGAAATTTCGTACATTTACTGGATGAGCTGTACTCTACCGTCATTGTACTTCCCTTCATATGTTGCTGTATTGGCACATTAGTCTGTAATATGCTGATAATGCAAATATGCTTCTATGAAGACTTTGGCTTTAGGAGTTGGCTGGACAGTGAATCTTTAACCCTTTCCAATCCAATTTGTATCCTGGTTTTCCTAGGGGGCTTACTCTTTTTCTGCCGTTATACAACGGCGCTATCTGCTGGCTAAAGCCAGTACTGCATGAGGTGACACGTTGGATAGGCTCCGATAGCAGAGAGGCTGGCAATATACAGTAAGAGAACCCCGACGGACGTCTTCCAACGTCAGAGCTGTACAGCCTTAAATCATAATGTCTTCAGAGGTCAGACAGTAGATTGGAAAGGGTTAAACAGCCACTCCAACATAAACACATTTTTCCATCCCAGCACTCCTCACCTGATTGTATATCACATTCTGGGGGTCTTCTGTGTATATAGCGGTCACTTCCATGCAGTGCAGCCTGCTATCTCATGCTTACCAACTAACATTTTGATGCAGAAATATGCCACTGCTTTCTCTTTCACTATACTGTGCTATCAATCCCAAGATGCATCAGCACAGTATCAAATGAGCAGCTGAAGGTTGTACCATCTCTGCCAGCAGGGAGGATAGTGCCTTTACCAACTGTATTCTATATTCATCTAATATTCACCTTTTTAATATTCACCTATAGACCATAAGTATACAGTCAGGAAAATGAACTCTTATCAACCTCCTAAGGCTATATTCACAGGGGTGATTTTTATGTGCGGTTTTCAGACATAAAGAATCAGGCCGACGTCACACAGAAACATAACACATTGATTTGAATTGTGATATTCACATGGATGTTTTCTTCACTTGGACAGACAGTCCAAGATAAGAAAAAGGTTGCATGTACAATTTTTGGCCGATTTTCTGACAATTATCGCCCATTGAAGTCAATTGGTGCTTTAAAAAAATGGACTGCACTCACAAGATGTGACTGTGATTTTTAATTTATGTAATCATGGGGGACCATAAAGAACAGGAAGTGCAGATCATGTACGTTTATGCATTTTTTTGTAAAACACGTGAAAAACTAAAGCGTGAAAATTCAAAAAAGCATGAAAATCCATACAATATGTGCCCGAGGTCTGCCAGAAAGGTAGTCACTTTTACAGAACAGCTCTCTGTAAGTAGCTCTTTGTTCTAGTTCATAGAAAGGGGTTCCAAGCGGTAATAGTGTATATGAACAGAGGTTGTTTTCTTGATACAACCCCTTGAATTAGCATTGTGGTACAGTGGCTAGCCCTGTTAACTTGTTGTTCCAGAGTCATTGGGCTTATTCATTACCAAGGTGTATCATCGGTATTGAGTTGATTTCCATAGGGTATTCCAAGTATGGTCAGTTGCCTTGGAAGGAAAATGAAACCTTATCTGAGTATGAATCTGATACAGGGTGCATTCAATAGTTAAACATTTCGGAAGTCTGTGAGTCAGGAGGGGTGTTGTCTCTCCTTGGGGAGAGCACCTAGACGGTGAGTGAGGAGACTTATAAGGTCATGCAAGCTCCTCTGGGTAATATGCAAATAACAGAGACGGAACAATACCTCTACAGCGCCACCTATTGGATGGCAGCATTCCTTCAAACAATGTCAAACCCTTTATGCAGGTCTTAACAAAAATTGTGAATTAAAACCAAGCCAGATTCTATACACAGACAGCTGTTTTGGGGTGTTTGCCCCTCATCAGTGTGCAGTAGGATTCTGGCTTGGCTGGTGAGAGGCCTACGAGGTGAGTCGGGATGGGTATTGTCTCTCCTTGGGAAGTGTGTGAGAGATCATATAGGTAGAAGCAAAACCCTAGTCAGGATTACAGCTGCAGTGGGCCTAGCGGACTGTTAAGCCCCATCAACCCTTCCAAAATAGTGGGGCCAAAATGCAAAATTGCTCTATAGGTCTCCAGTCAGGAGCAGACAGTAGAAGAGACAAAAGTTCCTGGAGGTAAAGATCATTATAGGTTGACTTTATTTGAGACAACTATTATCCAAATAGTCACTCGATGAAACAAATGTAATCAACAGATTTCTGTGTAAAAATGGCCACCAACCGGGTGAAAAATGAGAAATTGTTCACTAGTCACTAGTCGTTTCATTGCAGCTCACCTAGAAATAGTCACTGCTTGATTAATCCCCGTCTGTTATAAACTGGTTATTGTTGTTTTTCAGTGATAAACCAATAGGTTTGCAGGGAGGGGTATTCTTGTTCAGCGTGCACCTCATGCCTTTTTTTGCCCTCCTATTTAATGCTCATTGGTTCCTAAAAACAGATAAATATAAGCGAGGGAGGAGTCCTGCTTATCTTCAAAAGAGCAATCACATCTACAGTCAGAGGCATAAATTGAAGATTCGGGGCCCTAATGCAAAATCTGTAACAGGGCCCTCCATCTATAATGCTTTATTCATAGTACTGGGCTCCCTATATGGAGAAGAGAGGCCTTATGGGCCCCCTAAGGCTCCTGGGCCCGGGTGCAACCGCATCCCCTGCATCCTCTATAGTTACGCCCCTGTCTACAATCTCCGGTTGGTTTTGGTCTTCAAAGATACACTTGTTGCTGCCCTGACTGTTCAGTGGAACCAGTGAGGGACAGCAGCACCAAGTGTTCACTCAAAGACCAATCACATGTGTTTATGTGTGTTCAACGGATTCAGAACCAATGAGTTTGCATTGGGGAGGGGCCAAAATTTCAAATACACACCTGCCATAGAACCTCACGCACCCTAACTAGCCAGAGAAAGGTATTTTGGCCATGTGAATGCTCCCAACGACAAGAGAACAACAATCGCTCAGTGTAAAATCACACAGTTGTTTGTATGCTAACGACTATTTTGAGCAACTATTCACATGATAGTTGACCCGTATAAGGCTACCCTTAGGCCCCCTTAACCCTTTGAAAATAGTACAGCCTAGATGATTGAAGATCAGATGATCATGATGAAAGACCGGGTACATACTTAGCAAAGTTTAACTTGACATGCAATGCATTGAGAAAGTGTTCTGTGCCACATGTTTTGCCCTTTCAATAACTTTTCAATGGCTTAAGATAAAATAATTTATTGCAGAAAAGTATGACAGTCAAGTTAAACTTTGCTACATCCATGAAAGCACTTAGAGGTACAGTTTACTGTAAAACATAGTATGCTCTTCAGGTATGGTGAGTGATATTAATGCATGCAATACATATAGCTCTGTAGGATATGCTGGTACCACACACCTCAACACTGAAACTGCAACACCTAGAAGGAAAAGTCGTGGAGTTATGGAAATCACAGAACCGATAGGCATGTTAATGATATGCAAATTATGAAAAATGGAAACGAAATATTCAAAGCATTTTGATTTATTCAGTATTGAGTATGAGAGCCATGCGCAGAAATACATGCTCTTACCCACCTTGGCATGCTATCAATAAGGTTATTAATGGTTGTCTGAGTAATGTTCTGCCACGCTGAATGCATTTGGGCATCCAAATCACCAAAATGCACTGCCAGGAGCAACCTTTGCAATTGCCGACCAATGATGTCCCAGATGAGCCTGATGGGAGACAAGTGCGAAGACGCTGCAGGCCATGGTAGCATGTTTAGGTCATGCAGGCTGTTCACGGTTGCATAAGCAACAAGTGGCCTGGTGGTGATGCGAGAAATGGCCATGTCATTGGTTCCACAACCAAATCAATGTAACGCTGAGCTGTTAGTGAACCTGGAATGAAGGCTAGAGGGGTCCGGCTACTGTACATTATGCTACCCTACACCAAAATCCTGGAAGTAGGACTGGTGTGATGTTCCTTCGTGAAGGCCTCTTCATGGCATTGCCAACATGGTCTACAGATCAATCTCTGGCTACTACTGCATCCGAGACAAAAGCGTGACTCATCACTGAAGAGACAAACCTTCATTCCAGCCTCCATTGCTGTCTTGCTCTACACCATGAAAGCGTTGGCATGAGCTTAATGTCATGCAAGCGCCTTCTGAGGGTTTGAGTAGACAGTGTTCGACACCCCAGGCTTGGGATGTGACATCTAATTTTTACTTGCAGCACAGAATGGATCACTATGCACCCTTCTTCTAATCTGACGTTACATCCATGCAGAGTTTCACCTCTGTACACCTTTTACGCAATGTGGAACAGTACTAACATCTCAGCCTACGTGCATAGCGATGTGCCAGAGTGATAAACCAAGGTCTCTCAGATCAAGGTTTCTGTCCCTCTCAGTTTACAACAAGTGGCAATAGCTGGCACGTCGATGAATAGGAGGCATCATACCACAAGACTTTCTGACAGTGAGGGTGATCAATGAGTGGAACAGGTTGCCACGGGAGGTGGTGAGTTCTCCTTCAATGGAAGTCTTCAAACAAAGTCTGGACAGACCTCTGTCTGAGAATGACTTAGTAAATCTTGCACTGAGCAGGGGGTTGGACCTGATGACCCTGGAGGTTCCTTCCAACTCTACCATTCTATGAATACTTTATCTGATTTTTAAGGTTTCATGTGGCTGAAAAAACTTCTGTTCTGCTTTGATACCATAGAACCTCTTCACACATGCCATAGATTGGTGTCGAAAATGTTATCATTTGTATATCTTGCATATTGGTACCTTCTACTTCCACCATTTGCATAACCTTACAACTTTTCCTGCTTTCTGTTGCAATTTCAATGCTGAGGAGTGTATATTCACGACTAGAGATGAGCGAGCATACTCACTAAGGACAATTGCTCGATCGAGCATTGTCCTTAGCGAGTATCTCCCCGCTCGGAAGAAAAGGTTCGGCTGCCGGCGCGGGTGACAGGTGAGTTGTGGCCATGAGCAGGGGGGAGCAGGGGGAAGAGAGGGAGAGAGATCTCCCCTCCGTTCCTCCCCGCTCTCCCCAGCCGCTCCCCGCCGGCAGCCGAATCTTTGCTCCCGAGCGGGCAGGTGCTCGCTAAGGACAATGCTCGATCGAGTAATTGCCCTTAGCGAGTATACTCGCTCATGTCTATTCACGACATATAATAAAAGAGCTGGACCAACTTCATGAAACCTTCTCAACGTAAAGCTATGCAATATTTCCATCCTGTACAACTAAGCAATATTAACACATTTTAAATCCCGAAACGCGTTGACAACTGTTCTAAACCTGTCCTACCTGAACTGAGCTTATGTTCTATAATGGCGGTGTTCATCAATGACACCCATCTCCTGATTTACAGCACAGAACACCCTGCCAAATACAAAGAGGGGGAGCGCTATTGTGTTGCGAACATCAACTGTGTCGATTTAAGTAGTTACGTTGTAATTAACTGAGAGCTAATATATTTTGGCCATGGACGCAAGCTTTTGTTTCTGAGTGTTTCAAAGAAAGAAGAAAAACCTATTCACACGCGGTAACACTAATGTACTTGATTCACTGATGTCTTGGACCTGGAACGAGCAGGCAGAACACTGCAACACTTTGATTTGATTACATGAAAGGTAATCTTTTCTTACAAAGCTATTCTTTTCCAGACAAGTACATTTTAATTTATATTTCCATCTGCCAATGGAGATGTCGCTGCCAACTAAACCCTTGACCGCAGCGAGTCCATTGTGATTGCTAGATCTGTGTTTGTTCCAGTCGGCTAAAATAACTCATTTACGTGTCGCTGTTCCTTTAAGAATGCTGTGTTATATGTGAGTTTATTAAGTGGAGTCAGTATGTCTGACACCAGAAAGGCAGCTAAGTAAAAAAGACAGGCTTGACAGCAATAAAAGGTACTGTAGCCCCGCTAGTTAAAAATAGCTGCTCGAGTTACAAGACTGTTTGAAACTTTGAACCATGGAGGAAATATTTTGCATACAGCTGCCATGAAGATTTTGGTGATATTTGCCCTTAAATCTTATCGCACCTTCCGTTTTTTTTTTTAGGCTGGGGCCCCATGATAGAGACAATTGTGTTTTATCAAAGCAAGCCCTTTGTAAACCGAGAGAATATATTAAGTCAGTTTTATGGCACTAAATGGAGAAAAAAAGTTGGACTGCTAAAATACGGAGAGTAATCAATGTAGATGGAGGCTCGGCGCAGTTTATTTTTACAAAGGGGCTAATATTTAGATGCATGAAAGGACTTGATTGCATAATGAAATGTTTTGCAACTTTTTAATAAACTGTGTGTTTCAGGTCCTCACTTAGATCTCTGCTTGCCATTAGAGAGTGAGAATCGGTCTATGGTCATCCTCACAACACAATTGCTTAGTTCTGCTGCTGTATTTTTGTTATGAGCTTGGTTCTGGTATTGTGTCTATGCACTGAGGTTGTCTACTGCTGTATTTATGTTTTGATTTACGTTCTACGTTTATTGCTTTTATTTACGTTTATTGTGGTACTGTACTCATGTTACGAGCTTGGTTCTGGTATTGTATCTATGTACTTTGGTTGTTTCTAGAGATGAGCGAGTATACTCGCTAAAGGCAATGCTCGCTCGAGCAATTGCCTTTAGCAAGTATCTCCCCGATCGAGACGGAAGGTTCGGGTGCCGGCAGCGGGCAGGGAGCTGCGGGGGAGAGCGGGGAGGAAAGGAGGGGAGATTTCTCTCTCCCTCTCTACCCCCGCTCCCTCCTGCTGACTGCCGCTACTCACAGCTCCCCCGCGCCGGCACCCGAACCTTCTGTCTCGAGCGGGGAGATACTCGCTAAAGGCAATGCTCGCTCGAGCAATTGCCTTTAGCGAATATACTCGCTCATCTCTAGTTGTTTCCTGCTGTTTTTATGTTTTGAGCTTGGTTCTGGTGCTGTATTTATATTATGATCTTGCTTGTGGAGGTGTATTTATATAGTGAGGTTGACTTGTGCTGTATTGATGTTATGGGCTTGGTTCTGGTGCTGTAATCATGTTGTGAGCTTAGTTCGTGTATTGTATTTATGTATTTTGGCTGTTTGCTGCTGCTTTTAAGTTATGAGCTTGGTTCTGGTGGTATATTTGTGTACTGAGGTTGGCTCATGCTGTATTTATGTTATATTGGTTCTGGTGCAGTATTAATGTTATGAGCTTGGTTCTGGAATCGTATCTATGTACTTTGGTTGTTTCCTGCTATTTTTATGTTATGAGCTTGGTTCTGGTGCTGTATTAGTTTACTGAGGTTGGCTCATGCTGCATTTATATTATGTTGGTTCTGGTGCTGTATTAATGTTGTGAGTTTGGTTATGGTATTATATTTATGTATTTTGATTGTTCCCTGCTATTTTTATGCTACGAGCTTGGTTCCAGTACTGTATTTATGTTATGAGCTTTCTTGTGAAGGGTGTATTTGTATAGTGAGATTGACTTGTGCTGTATTCGTGTTATGAGCTTGGTTCTGGAATTGTATCTATGTACTTTGGTTGTTTCCTGCTATTTTTATGTTATGAGCTTGGTTCCGGTGCTATATTTATGTTACGAGCTTGGTTGTGGTATTATATTTATGTATTTTGATTGTTCCCTGCTATTTTTATGCTGCGAGCTTGGTTCCGGTGCTGTATTTATGTTATGAGCTTTCTTGTGGAGGTGTATTTGTATAGTGAGATTGACTTGTGCTGTATTCATGTTATGAGCTTGGTTCTTGTATTGTATCTATATATTTTGGTTGTTTCCTGCTGCTTCTATGTTAAGGCACCTTGAGTATTTTACTTGTAACGAACCATCATCATTTTCTATAACTCATCTTACTTTATTTTCGGAGATCCGCAGCATAATTTAAACATCGCGGTCTCACACTCCATAGGTGCAAAAGCAGAACTCAGTGACTGCACAGAATGCAGACCATCACTCTCATCTCATGTACAGTCTTTTCTGCACATGATGCCAGTACAATTGCCTTGTCACCCCATCACAACATATCTACACCTAACATCAGTTACTAACTCTGTTAAGCATAAACATTGCATCAAAATAATGGCGCTTCAAACTCCCTGTTGGGGAGGTACTCTGCCAGTCCTGTTGGGGAGGTACTCTGCCAGTCCTGTTGGGGAGGTACTTAGCCAGTCCACACCCCGTAAATCTGTCAATGGTCCTACAGTGCGCACACTAAACTGTTGGAGACCGGTCTCACGATCCTGAAGCTTTTTCCAATCCATTGCCCTGTCATCCAATTTTGGGACTGAGCCCCATGCGAGCTTATCTTCCGCCTCACAGCCATTGTCACATGCAGCTACTAGCCATTCCCCAGCATGGGGAGACAGCTAGTCATAAGCTTTAGATGAGACCTAGCATCTGGACTATATCTGGCTTTCATGCGGCGTAGGCTGTTCTGCATCACAGTTGGCCGCCGTCATTTCTTCTGCAGACTGTCCTTCCTTAGGGCGAGCACCCACTGGCGTTTTTTTACCTGCGTTTTGCGTTTTGCGTTTTTCCTGCACAGGCATAGAGATAACATGTGTTCCTGTCCACTGGCGTTTTTTTTGCATTGCGTTTGCGTTTTTAACATAGGAACTGTCAGTTGCATATGTGTCCTTATTTTTCTCCATGGAAATTAATGGCAAAGCCGCGAAAACGCCGCGGAAAACGCGCGGAAAAAACGCGGGACACGCGGCGAAAACGCTGCGTTTTTTTCCCGCGGGAAACGCAAACGCCAGTGGGTGCTCGCCCTAAAAGCGATGATCCAGCCCTATAACAAAGGGGTTTTCCCATTAAAGACATTTATCTTCTATCCACAGAAGGGTCCCAGTGGTCATACCTCGAGTAATAGGTGATCTGATTAGTGGTAAAACCCATTTAAAAAACCTTAAAGGGGTTGTCTCGCGGCAGCAAGTGGGGTAATGTACATCGTGCATTAAATATGAGCCATACAGAAGTTATTCACTTACCTGCTCCGTTGCTAGCATCCCCGTCGCCATGGATCCGTCTAATTCTGATGTCTTCTTGCTTTTTTAGACGCGCTTGCGCTGTGCGGTCTTCTTCCTGGTGAATGGGGCCGCTCGTGCCGGAGAGCTGGTCCTCGTAGCTCCGCCCCGTCACGTGTGCCGATTCCAGCCAATCAGGAGGCTGGAATCGGCAATGGACCTCACAGAGCCCACGGTGCACCATGGGAGAAGACCTGCGGTGCATCGTGGGTGAAGATCCCGGCGGCCATCTTGGTGAAGGAAGAAGAAGGAAGACGACGCAGAGCGGGGATTCGGGTAAGTAATAAAATTTTTTTTTTTAACCCATCCTTTGGGGTTGTCCTGCGCCGAACGGGGGGGCCTATGGGAAACAAAAACCCCGTTTCGGCGCGAGACAACCCCTTTAACACAAATTCTACTCCCTACAGCACCATACATACACATAAAACACATGTTTTACACATATACCCACACATTTCTGCATTTATATACATTCATACTGTACATTCTTCGGATCAGCCACTCAGACTGCCCCTTGGCTACCGTCACTTCTCAAGGCTCCAACAGAAAACAGGAATTGAGGGTCCTGAAAAGTAAAGACACCTGCAACGAGTATGGCAGACACTTCCACTCAATATGGAAATGGCAAGGCCAAAGACTAATGCCAGGACTTGGCCAAGATTAATCTCCAACATGTGCAGGCAGCACTGGACCACAGAAGACGGCTGTGGAAGTAAAGCCAGGCCCAGCCTAGTAAGCAGCGCAGGTCAGACAATGGAGCCACTCAGGTGGGGTTGGTCGAAGGGGACGAAGACAGTTATCACAGGCGATACCCCATACCACGGGCTTCATAGCAATGTATGGTCTGCCAACATTGCAGGCGTGTCATGGACTATAGGCTGATAATCTAAGGCTATGTTCACACTGTATTTGGGGTGCATGTTCAGCATATGTGCCAGGTAAGCTGCCAGCACATGTCATATGTATCCATATGCCCTCATTCTGTATACACTGGCACATATTGGAGCAGTGGCATAAGTAGAAGAGGCCCCAATAGGTCAAAAAGGGCCCATCATCAATGTGCTGAATTATGGCACCCAGAATAGAAGGATCTGGTGTTCATGAACGTGTTTTGCTCGTGCCAAAAAATAGGGCCTGCTCTATATTTCTGCGTATTACGCAGCAAAGGCCCCCATAGAAGCCTATAGAAGGTGCGCAAATGTGCAATACGCTGCGCAATTCCGTAAAAAACAGAACACATCTGGAACTCATTAGGCTAAATAGCCATTTCAATCAGGACAGGGGAGTTTTGCACTTACATGTGAACAGGCCTAGCGTGCGCAAAAAGTACAGCATGCAAATGTGTTGCGCTAAAGAGTGCAGAATTGTGCGTACTAAGCCCTAAGAGGTTTTGTATCCCCGCTGCCAACAGTTTGTGTTTGTCTGGTCCTGGCTTGTGTTTGTTAATGTCCTCTGACAATCAGCCCTGGATGGGAGCGCTGAGTTTACACTGAAATAACCTGCATTACTTCACCGAGCGGCTGGAATAGGAGGAGGAACAGAACTAATGTGCAATGCAAAATAAAGACAGAGGTATTAGTTTTGACAGGTCATAAGAAAAGTTACCGCAGAGTCAAACGTAGTTACTCTATGATCACGATGAAAAACTCCATAAAAGCAAGGCACCGTTTACTCCAGTTCACTTTAAAAGTCTCGGAAGTGCTGAAAGGTTTCCATGTTGATATTTCTGACTGGCTTAGGCTATGGCCGTATCCATTTACATTGTTGTGTCCACGTGTGCAGCTAATGCATACATGCAGTCAACGTTCAAGGGCGTCCTGTACATACTATAAAGGTCATCGGTCTAAGTAAACTATGCGCCCAGGTACAAGCAACAAATGTATTAACGCCTTAAAGACACAGGATGTACAGTTATGTCTTGCGTGTTTGGGGTGTCTATGGAGGGGTATCGGGGGTCATCCTGTTCCATCCTGACACCCTACAGCAACAGCTGCAATCAGCAATCAGCACCTTTATATGCTACAGTCAATTCTGATAGCGGCATTTGAATGCCCTGATTGGAGTTTGGGGGTCTCAAATGGATCCCCTGCGATGAGATCGTGGGGTGCCATTCAGTTGTCATAGCAGCCGGGGGCCTTCTGAAATCACCCAGGGCTGCTGTTGCAGATTGACTATGGTGTGGCTTGATAGATTGCCTGTCAGATCATCGTATGATGTAATACTACTACACTATGTATACTATGGTACAGCCAGCAAAACAAGTCTACTTCACCTCTCTCATCTGCTCACTATCTCACAACCCTAAACAACTCTTTGCCACTTTTCACTCCCTTCTCAGCCCAAAATTGCAGCCCCCTGTGACGGATCTCAGTGCTGAAGAGCTGGCTGCTTACTTCAAAAAGAAAATCAATGACATCCGGCAGGAAATAACCTCCCATTTCCAGACTAGCTCTGACCCTGGTCTCGTCAGTACTACATCTAGCTCCTGCTCACTCTCTGTACTCAGACCAACGGCAGAGGATGAAGTCTCCAGACTGCTTTCCTCTGCTCGCCCCACCATCTGCGCTAGCAGCCCTCTTCCTTCACACCTCCTCCACTCCCTCTCCCCAGTGGTTATCTCCCACCTCACCACTATATTCAATCTTTCTCTGATCTCTGGCATCTTTCCCTTCCTCATTCAAACACGCTATCATATCCCCACTGCTAAAGAAACCGACTCTTGACTCAACCGATGCTGCCAGCTACCGACCCATCTCCAACCTCCCCTTCATCTACAAACTACTAGAACGCCTGGTTTACTCCCGCCTTATAAGCTATCTCTTTGACCTCTGGCATCTTTCCCTCCTCATTCAAGCATGCTATCATATCCTCACTGCTAAAGAAACCAACTCTTGACTTGACTGATGCTGCCAACTACCAATCCATCTCAACTCTCCGCTTCATCTCCAAACTACTAGAACACCTGGTTTACTCCTGGATTATAAACTATCTATCAGAAAATTCTCTTCTTGACCCCCTACAGTCTGGTTCCTGCCCCCTACACTCGACAAAAGCCGCCCTGACTAAAGTGTCAAACGACCACCTGGAGGCTAAATCAAGGGGTGATTACTCCCTACTGATTCTCCTCGATCTCTCCGCAGCATTTAATACTGTCAACCACAAACTCATCCTCAACATGCTTTGCTCTATCAGCCTAAAGGACACTGTTCTCTCCTGGTTCTCTTCCTATCTTTCTGACCGCTCATTCAGTGTCTGCTCTATCTCCGCTTCCCCTTGCTGTTAGGGTCCCCCCAGGCTCGGTCCTTGGCTCCCTCCTCTTCTCTATCTACACAGCCCCAATTGGACAAGCCATCAGGAGATTTGGCTTTCAGTACCCCCTCTATGCTGACGGTATCCAGTTATATACCTCTTCCTGTGACATCACAGCACCGTTCCTCCAAAAATCCACTGATTGTCTGCCTGCTGACTCTAACACTATGTCCTCTCTCTAGCTAAAACTAAGCCTCTCAAAAACTGACCTACTGGTGTTTCCACCCTCTACTAACTGGTCTCATCCTGAGGTCTCCATCTCAGTGTGTGGTACCACCTTAACTCCCAGACAGCATACCCACTGTCTTGGGGTTATTTTCGACTCTGGTTTCTCCTATACCCCCTACATCCATGGACACACTAAAAACGCTCACTGTTGCCCTGAACCACTTTTGCCTCGATTACTGTAACTCGCTGCTGATCGGCCTCCCCCGCGCCAGACTCTCTTCTCTCTGATCCATCCTGAATGCTGCAGCCAGGCTCATCTTCCTGTCCAGCCGTTACTCGGACACCTCTGCCCTGTGCCGGTCACTGCACTGGCTGCCTGTTAAATACAGAATGCAATTTAAACTCACCACGCTCATCCACAAAGCCCTCCACAGCACCGTGCTGCCCTACATTGCTTCCTTGATCTCAATCCACCACCCAGCCCTGGCCCTCTGTTCTGCTTACGAAATCAGATTAAGTGCCCCTTTAATTCGAACTTCTCATTCCTGCCTCCAAGATTTTTCCAGAGCAGCACCAGTCCTCTGGAACACGCTACCCAAAACTTTCCAGGCAATCACTGACACACAAAACTTCAGGCGTGCTCTAATGGATAAATAAAAGAGTTATGATTTTTTAAAAGTGGGGAGGAAAAAACTAAAATGAAAATAGAGGCGGTCCTTAAGGGCTTAAAGTCTGTATTATTTAATACATGTATCTTATCTGGCATCACCAGATGGAAACTTACACTAGCTCAGAGATGGAGAAAGTTATTGCTATGGTCTATACCAGTTTCTAGTGCAGATTATAGTAATTTTGATTGGCCACACATGTGCACTCCCCCTATGACTAGGCTCTGCCCTCTGTTTGAAAAAGTGGATGAGCGCATCATACACATGCTTAAAAAGTAACAGTTTTGGCGTATGCACCAAAACCACAGCTTTCGGGTGCCAGAATTTCTGGGATCCATGTCACAGTAAATAAGCTCCAAAGTTGTTGTTTTTTACTTCTCAGCTGTGAGTAGTACGAGGATTGTATGAGTTTCAGTTTCTATCCACTAACAGCAAGCAGAGGAGATAAAACAAAAAGGGGCAGATATATGAAAAGTGTTGCAAAGAAAAGGTGGAGTATAGTGGCAACCAATCATGTCGCTGCAATTATTTTCCAAATTGTAGAAAGTTTGTAGAAAGTTGTAGAAAGTTTGTAGAAAGTTTGTAGAACGTTGTAGAAAGTTTGTCGAAAGTCATAGAAGCTTGTCATTAAACAAAGATTTGACTTCATTGATATACTATTCCAGCCATGGCCGCAGTGAGACAAGAGGAAGAAGAGACCTCCTCGAGAGTCTGGGGCTGGTGTCTGTGTGGACAGACGTGGCATCTTGTTCTCTTCCCGTCTTATACGTTTTCAAAAGAGCAAACACTGAGCCGAAAAACTTCCCAAATATTGAAAATGGAAACGAGATGAAAAAAAAAAGAATATGTTCCAAATGGCGGCTTTGTGCACTGTTAGAGGGCAGACATTGGCTGCATTCATCGGACGGATTAACTAGACCTGCAGGGAGGGACGTCTCCTTCACGGGAGCGGGCACACTGCAGATGTAAAATGTAAAAGTGACACGACTAAAGCTGTATGTCTGAGGGTCCACGTTAATGTTTGGTCACCTGATGGTCGAAGCAAAATCTCCCTTTTTAATGTGACCTTACTGTCCCCTATGAGGAAAAGCCACCTGGGTCATCCACGGCCGGCATGGTGCAAGTCATTGACTAAGTATTTCCTTGTTAACCCTTTGCTTTACCTAAAACCCTAGCCCAGCCATCATGACGTGGAGTCCAAGCTATCTGTCAGGATATACTGGGAGTTGCAGTTTCATGGCCACTGTAGAGCCATAGCCAACAGATAGGCACGACTCACACGAACGGATTTCATTTGCGCATTCCGCGATTGGCACCTGCATGGATGATACGCAGTAATACGCGGCCATTGAAAGGCATCAACTTTTGCAGCTTGACTTATATGCGTGGATAGAAATTGTGATTTCCGCCAGCAAAATAAAAATTGCAGCGCGCTCTATTTTTGCGCAGACGGCCCCGATTTGCATGGAAAAATGCTCGCATCACAATCTTCCAAGACCACACGCAATTAATTTTCTGCAAATGATCGCAGGTCTTCCACTGCGGATATCCACATGTGGAATCTGACCCTTCGTGTGAGCCTGGGCATAGGTTAGTCTATAGAAAAGTCGTTTGTGGTCTGTGTGTCTGCAACAGATGTGAGACTAAAGGGTTAGCTAGCTTCGCATAGGCGTATTTGCGCATTCAGAATTAGTGCGTGCAATACGGAGAGAATAGAACCCATTGATTTCAATTGGTTTGTTCACACGCACGTGTCATTTCGTTCGCACAAAAAAAAAAAATAGAACGTATTTTTTTCGGTGTATTTGCGCACCTAAGGTCGCCATAGAAGCCAATGGGGAATACAGAAGGGCAAAAAGTATAGTAAAACATACCGAAGTGCACACAAAAAAGAATAATTCATTCCACAAAAACACAGTGCTCAGGCGCACGCAATGGCGCTTACGCTATTTATTCAAAAGTCAAGGCCAAAATATCTTCTGAATGAAAAGAGATACATGTAGGAAACTTTCTAAAACACTTAGAAAGTGTGGAAAACTTTTTGGCACTATGCTGATGTCTATCAGCCATCTTGGTGGCAGCCATCTTGGAACCAGCCCTAAAAACTTCTATGGAAAAGGGATATAATGATTTAAGGGTAGAATGTCATCAGAAATTGGTAGGCGTGGTCATATGTTGTTAACAATCTGGGACAGAACTGCGACCATCCTGATGGTCAGTAACAGAAATTCATACGAGGGTGAACGAGGCTTTTCCAGGTGGCCCTGACTTTTGAATCACCCTATACAAAACTCCAAACATGCCTTTGAAGGAGCCATAGTCGAGGAAGGTGGTGGAGTCTCCTGCACTGGGTGATACGGCATAGTTGGCAAGCCACGTGCATTCCTCCAGTGTGTGCAGCGTCCGAAGAGCGGGCCCACAGCTGAGGGGACAGGGTAGAGAAAGGCGTTGTCACTGGCTCTACCATCTCTTCCTCTGGGGGTAGCTTGGAACCTGTCCACGTTACTGCAAAGGGAGATCAAAGGGGTTGTAACCGCGGGTTAGCTTAAGTCCAATTGTCACTCGTGATGCCACGGTTCGGTCCTCTGCGGCAGATCTCCAAGATGTAATAAAGTCGTCCACACACAGGGCAATTTTCTGAACAAGAACCAGGAACGGTCTGTTCTGTCCGTTTTCTGTAAACTCTTGAACTCCAATCAAACAAACAGTCTTGGAGCAGATACAGCAAGCTAGAGAGGTGCAACAGAGAGGATTCTCGGGGTATTCGGATAATCCACAGTCCAAGTTATCTGTGTAATCCTGCTCCCGGCAACTCTCTCTCTTTCTCTACTGGTCATCACTCTCTTTTCGTGTTCTCACTGGGAAGCGGCTTGTCCTTCTCTCAGCGCTCAGTAGTAGCACCGAGGTTTCCTGTGTAGAACAGGCCCAGACTGACCGCAAAGAAGTCGCTTGGCTTTCTCCATTTCTCCACACACCGATCGATATTACTCACTCTCTTGACTGCGCCTATATGCCTCAGCATCACATCCACGCATTTGATACATACAAACAGACACATTTTCCAGACAGGGCAGGATATACCAGACATTAACCCTCTTAGTCCTGCAACCATTCATTCCACAAATCTGATGAATACTCGAAACAAGACACTGCCAAGACAATGGCCCAAGACAGACATATATTATTATGGAGGGGCCCTACTACCTCTGGGCCACTACATGTGGGTCCCTGGACGTTACTCTGCTTTGGTCATCTAACACTGCAAGACAGGAATTCTAAAGCTGCTACCAAACGAGTCCAAGCAGGAAGGCTCGGTAAGGCTACGAGCGCAATCCCAGACCGAGTAATTAGTGATATTTATGGAGATGCAAAACATTTTTGTTAAAAAAAAAAATCACATTTGTGAAATTGCGATCCCTGCGCATGACTTCAATGGAAAACATTGCATCTCATTTGCACGCACATCACACGGAATGTAATTGTAGTTCCAGGCCGAGGTACTATATCTTCAACTTGACTCAATATAGGTAAGTTATAAAAAGTGTTATACCAAGATAACATAACACAAAACGGATCTGTCAGGCCGGCTTCACACAAGGGTATTTGCAATATGCATTAAACATAACTCATTGATTTCAATGGGTTCGTTCAAATAAGCATATTTTCCCTGCACATTTTGGTCACATGAAAAAAAATGCATTTGGGCACCAAAAGTCCCCATAGAAGTCAATGGGGATGCGCAAATGTGTGCACAATACACTAAGGCCTCATGTCCATGGGAAAAATCAGGTGCGGGTCTCCCGCGGATCCGGACGGCTTCCATAGGCTTCAATAGAAGCCGAATGGAAGCCGTGGGAGACCCGCAAGAAAATGGAGCATGTCCCTTTCTTTTACTTCATGCGGATCCGCGCCTGACGGGAAAAATGACATCCGCAGGTATTTAACTACCTGCGGGTGTCCAATGCATCCCTATGGGGCGCGGATCCACGTGCGGGAGAAACACTGCGGATTTTAAGCCCGTGGACATGAGGCCTAAGAGATGTGTGAAACACTGTGTAAGGTTGCATGCACACATGCGGGTCGGAGACCACATGCGGGTTCTCACAGCGGAATTCGATTCTGTGCCCAGCTGGCGTCAGCGCGTACCTGTGTTTTCTTCTTCCTTTCTGTACTGCGGATGGCCCGCACGAAAATAGAGCATGCTGCGTTTTATTTTTGTGCAACCGAAATGCACAGGAAACTTACGTGCATGTGAACAAACCCATTGAAATCAATGGGTTCTATTCTCTGCGTACCGCCCACGTGTAATACTCCCATGCGACGCTGACCTAACAGACGTAGGTTCGGTACCATAGAAGTGATACTGCAGACAACACAGCTATTTTCAGTTTTTACACGGAGTCTCACTTTAAAAATATATGGGAATTTGCTTTCATGGGAAAAAAAATTGTTATTGTGACGAGTAATTTGCCGCCATCCCCTGTAGCGATCTACAGGCTCCATTGTATACAATGTAATTACAACATGTGCAAAATGAATATTGTAGCAGACAAGATAGAACAGGATGGAAAGCCCAGCCCAACCAAAGCTCTTCACGTATCACCTAGCACAAAGAGCACAGCAAGTATAACCCCTTGTCTGGGAAAGTGGGATGACAGTCAACATGTCTGCTATTACAGCTTTCCCTGGTTCCTGAATGGCAAATCTGCCTAGACATGGAGGGATATATCGCCCACTCCTGTATTGCTTCAGTAAATCAGTTATTTCTTCCTATGTCACATTTCCGTACAGCACCTGGAGTAAATAATATACTTCCCAGAATGCTAAGCAGAGCAAGCTCTGTACAGACAATGAGCAGCAGAATTATGAATGCAGCTCTGGAGCTTAAAGGCTTTTATTTATGTTATATAGTTTTGAGCTCCCCATGCCCAAAATAATATAAAAGAAATATACTCACCGCAGTGCCAATCTGCCATCTTGGCAGTCCATCTGATAGGTGATGACACTGGGCCAACAAGCCGGGTGACATCCCGTAAAACTGTTATGTGGTTCTAATGTAGAAACCTCAAGGCAGGTTTACAGGACATCACTAATGACATCCCTGCCAGCCTCCTATTGGCTGCAGCGGTCATATGGGTAAACAACAACCCATGTGACCATTGCCACCAATGTAAACAGAAGACCAGAGCAGCAGCGGAGGAGCAGAGCGCAGTGGGAAGTGAGTATGTGTTAAAAATGTCACAAACCCCTCTAATAAAGATTGCAATTCTAGATCAGTACTAAATAATTCATGGAATGTATTTATAAGTTTACCCTCCTGTTTCTGGATAAAATTCAGTCCCGGGACAGGAGGGGAGGAGTAATGCTTATCTGCTGCTGTTCTTCTCTGCCGCCTCTCCAATCTGCCAGTTCTGGGCCAAGCTTTTGGCTGTCCAAGGTGGCTGCAGCAATTTTCTAACTACCTAATGCACACTGTGCACTGTTCTCTCATTGGCCATGTGATTAGCTCTGGCCAATCAGAGACAGTGCATTGGTCATCGAACACGACCAATGTACTGTTGGGATTAGGTAGTCTAAAGATCATGTTAGCCGTCTTGGAAGGCCGAAAATGGAACTTATAACTAGTGGATCAAAGAAGAACAACTGCAGGAAATGTAATTTTGTCCCGAAATCAGAGGGTCGCTTTAATTTTCTCTGTGGGTTCTATCTATACGTAAACTGTAATATGGGATGAAAAGTGGACATGCCATTTAAGGAACAACTCCAGGTAAAGTTTTTATGGTTTCCCTGGAAATCTACTTATCCGTTCTTGCATTGATGACTTATCCGCTCCTGTCCTTTGTTGCGCCATGTGAACTTTGTTGCGTTGAACCAAATCTTACAGCAGACCGGAAATCTCCATTCCTGAGACTCACATTACGGCTCTCATAGAAGTGAGTAGAGAAAGGACTTGACTAGCCACTCAACGGGTCACGTTGGATGATGGGGGACCGCTGCAGATATCTCATCAGTGAAGGAGCAGATGAAGTAGATTAATTGCCCCAGTATGCCCTGTATGGCAAGTTCACCCCAGTGAAAACAATAACATGTCTCCCCGGAGTGGCTCTTTAAATGACACTGAGTATTCTCAAATCAAATGTAATTGAGAATTAGAAATAGCTGAATTAAAGATTGTTGGATCCTTGCAGTGCTCCGCGACTGCGGGTAATGAGGGAATTTGTAGACTTCAGAAAAACCTACTGTAGTTCCTGGCAATGTGGGTTTATATGATCTATACTGTGCAGGAAAATCAGAAAGGAGGCACAATGCCATCCATTCCTTCCAAGGAACTACTGGTAGTAGTCAGATCCCCATTGATGAGGTAGTGATGGTATCGATAGTATATGGACTTTCCATTACTTCTTCTGATTTGAAGACCCTTAGAATGCTATATGGTAATCGGGGTACATTAGAAGTTTATTCAATTAATTTATTGTACTTTTGTATGAGAATCTACTGGCATGCAAAAATGCCGCCTTCCAATCTGCTGCACATTGATGAGGGGCAATCACCCCGAAACAGCTGTCTGTGTATGGTTATTCTGGCTTTGACTCACAATTTCTAGTCATTGTTACAAAGCTTGTTTAAAAAGTCTGACATTGATTTGCAGGAATACTACCTTCCAATAGGTGGCGCTGCAGAGGTATTGTTAAATCTTCCCATTTGCATAGAGCCTACTGGAAATCACCAACTGGAACCCGGAAGGTGTGAAGATTGAGGGGAATTTGGAGAGGAGAAGACATGCTGTCTGAGCTCATGAAGTCATGTCGGCTGGAAAACAGTTTGCCCTATGGGTCTTAAGAGAATTAGTAAAAGGCCTTTTTTGGCCAAAAGCACCGTCCCTGATGACGGAATTTGAATAGCTTGTTACATGAGTAAGGACTCTGCTACTAATACACCTGATAAACAGGATTTTGGACTCTATTACTAAATTCTGCCCGGAAACTGGAGGAAAGACTGTACATTATTCTACCTCGACCCGTTATTGGGTATCTGTTTTTGTTCAGGGAAAGTTATCATTGCTAAAAAATTATTGCTGCATCACAAATAGAGAAGTACAGAAGTTTTACCTGATGCCTGCTATCCATTGCTACCCTAGAGTCATATTTTAGTACCCGGCCCAGCCCAGAATCGGTTTGTCTAGAACTCAGCCACAAGACCCTGCTGGTGCCTCCACCATCATGCATTAGGTGCAGAGGCGTAACTTGAAGCTCCTGGGTCCCAATCCAAAATCTGTAACAGAGCCCCAACTATAATGCTTTATTCATAGTCCTGCACTCGCTATATGGATAAGAGAGGCCTTATGGGCGCCCTATTGCTTCTGGGCTCGGGTGCAACTGCATCCTCTGCATCCCCTATAGTTACACCCCTGATTAGGTGGTAGGCCTCTTGCTTCAAGAGCACCCAAGTACTCCACCGGCTCGACACACACCTCCAAAAGTAGAGGAGAACCTACACCCTTCTCTCGACCATCTCGACCAGGATATGCCGTGGACCTGAAGGAACAGGAAGAGTTAATTAATATACATGGCTATATTCTTACGTCAGGTCAAACAGAATACTTACTGTCACAGGGAACAAGATAGGTCCATTAATGGGGAATACACGGGTGCTTTGTGAGCCTGGAAGTATTCCAAAATAAATGTGCATTCTATTAGGTAAAGCCACTAGAGTCTATAAGGAGATGTCAAGTGATTCATGTGAACCGAGAGAGAAAAAATCTTATGTTGGTGATTAGCGATGATGCGGCCGGTTTTACAGGTTACTGCGAGATGGAGGCAAAGATCTCGCAGATTAAAGAAAATACTACATACAGTACACGGGTCTGCAAAGCTTTATACCAAGATGTACTTCATCGGGACTCCATGGGGTTACTTACCCCCTTAGTAACTCTCCTGATTTTTATCTTAATTATGCATTTTTTTAATTTTTACCTGTCAGCATCCTTAACTTTAATCTTTTTTCTTTGATATGGCTGAAAGAGCTCCTGTTTTATGAGGGGGGAATTATAGGGCATTTAGGTGCTATTATGGGGCACATATACACCTACATTAGTGCATTAGTGTTGAATATATATAGTTTTCTGAACTTTTTTTTTGTGGGCAAAAGTGATTTTGTCATTATTTTTTGTTTCAACTTCAGGCTGTTCACAATTAATATCCTGCTAAATCGATTATTCATTTCATAATGGTGATGAAGATAACAAATACATGTACAGTATTTGTTTTTATGTTATTCAATTAAATTATACTATCATGTTTCAGGTATTTTTCAAAGTTTCTTCTAATGACGTTAAAGGTGGTTGTACCAGAAGACCAAGTTATCCCGTATCTAGAGGGGGATGACTAGCTGATTGGTGGGAATCCCACCGCTGAGACCCTCACCGATCTGGAGAACGGGACTCCTCTATCCCCCTTCCAAACTGCAGGCTTACTGCACACACAAACACCTCAGTGAGGAGGAGAATGAATGGAACGATGGTTGTGCAAGTGCTGTGCCACTCCATTCATTTTTAATGGTACTATTGGCTATTTCTGTTAGCACCATAGAAATGAATTGCACATGCTCAGCCAAGGCTCCATTCACTGTCAGGTCACAGTGGGTGGGAAAAGCATCTGCATAGTGACGAGAAGTGGGGGCGCAGTGGTTCCCACCAATCAGATGCTATGTCATGGATAGGGAATAACTTGTAATTCTTGTACAACCCCATTAAAGGGCCACTTCAGTGATTTTTTTTCTTTCATTCATAATGTAGCTAGCCCCCAGTATATATAAGTGTTACATTGGTTAGTAATTTTTCACTCTCAGAAACTCTTGTCCCCTTCTCCTGCGCGTATTCTCTGAGTAAAATCAGTGCAGACCAACATTGTCCCCCTTGATCAGATCTGCAAAGCAGAGGCCCCAGTGCTCCGTGGATAAGCCTAGCTCCCAGCCTTTGGTTCTCAGAGCAGCGGTCGGTCCAGGGTATCTGCTCACATCCTTGGTTTTATCGTTTCCCACGCTAGATGCACGAACCCATCCTTACATTACCTCTTGTCATTCTCAGGAGATGACATGCCACAGCCTTGTATCATACATCATTTCTTAAAGTAATAGTCACTTTATTATTAACATAATAGTAAAATAACTACCAAACGCAACAATTTTCTCAGTACCCTGCTACACGAATAAATGATTGGTTACATAGTCTCTGAAGCTTCACACTACACAAATACCGGGCAACATTAGTAGCACCAAACAAACAGTGGCCCACTCAACAGTTCCTTGACTGCCCCACAGTACAAACTTCTAGGTAGCAGTCTGGAACCACCTGCAACTATACAGGAACACTTTCAGTCGAGGTTTCTCCTTAAGGCAGCTCCAAGACACCAAAAAGACACTGACATGGGACTTGTGCAATTTATGAATTTGGAAGAGTTCAACCAATGATTGTTGCCTTACGTGATGGTGCTGCCATCACCATTAGAGTTTACTGATAGTTTCTACCTGGATACCAATAGTTCTCTACCACCAGTCACAAGTAGGCATTATAACTAGTGATGAGAAAACTTCTGAAAAGTTTTGTTCAGCCAGTTCACTAAACTTTTTTTTAAACTTTGGTTCAGTCTGAATTAGTTTGGCCTGAATCAAAAGTTCACCAAAACCCCTAAAACTGGTGTAAAACACAGAGCCATAAAAGCCTGAGAGTGTTATACAGGGCTTTTATGGCTCTTAGACAGTGTTATACACCAGTGTTCAGGGCTAGTCTTGAGTGGACTGAACCAGTAGAACCCAGTTTTAGGTAGAACTTTACTAAAATCTCAGTTTAGGTTAGTGCTGAACCAAACTTTTTGCAAAGCTTGATCCAAAACATGGTTCTACTGGTTTGGTTCGCTCAACACTGGTTATATATATATATGTGTTTCTATTACCATATGCCTTTGTTGTTGATTTTCCACAGTTGCTCCAACTCGGGAGAGTCAGGATATCTGGTTCCTATAAAAGAAATGTAACACTGTGACTTGTATGACATAAGCTGAAATGAAAAAAAGTGACACCCCCCATTAAGGGTTAAGATAAATGTACCTGTATAAACAATGTAATCTTCTACATGATTGGATTATAGAGGGGGACAAAGGATTTTAGTTCCATGTAAAGTTATCTCCCTGCACAGTTTATCGTACTTGGCGTGAAAACGGGTAACTGCTGTTTTTCGGAGAGTCGGGATGAATACAGCTTCAGTGAGAGGGAAGATATACACGGCCTTATCATTATAATCCAATTACCACCAGGAAGTGACATATAAAGAAAGCTTTATGCTACCATCAGGGTTGCAGATTGTTGTCCCCTCGGCAAGGACCAGGAACATGATCCTTGTGTGATTTAAGAAGGTCTCCTGAGGCCTGGGGTTATAATATGTGAGATTATATCTATAAAGGGTAACTAACCTGATATAACCCTTTGCAATTAGGGTGGCTTTACAGAAGTCGATAGATGCTCAAAAGAGTGTTTGCAGGTGACTGTTGTCCCGTGCAACCATGGGACCAGACTGAGCAAATGAGCGAGAATCACTCACTTGTAGGAGGTCAGCAAGGGTATCGTTTCTCCTTAAGGAGAGGACGTAGAAGGTGAGCGAGGAGACTAATAGGGCCATGCATGCTCCTCTGGGAAATATGGAAATGCAAAGATGCAACAATACCTCTACAGCGCCACCTATTGGAAGGCAGCATTCTTCTTATTTGCATATTTCCTAGAGGAACATGAATGACCCTATAAGTCTCTTCACACACCTTTTAGGTGCTCTCCATAAGGAGAAACGATATCCTTTCTGACCCACATCTACAGGAATCTTACTAGCCAAGCTAGAAAGCTACTACAGACTGATTAGGGGCAAACACCCCGAAACAGCAGTCTGTGTATTGTTATTCTGACTTTAGGTCACAATTCCCAATCATTGTTATAAGGCTGTATTGAAAACCCTGACATTGACTTGCAGGAATGCGGCCTTCCAACAGGTGGCGCTGCAGAGGTATTGCTCTATTTTCTCCTTCACTTGTCAGAGTCACTTGGTTTTTTGCCCACCTAAAAACCGTGAGATTATTGGCCCATGTAAGCAGATAATAGCTCATCTATGAACACTTAGCAATGCTAAGAATGCTTCTTCTTCCTCTATAAGGCCTTGTTCACACGAGCGTTGTTTTGCACGCGCATATGTGCGTACAAAACAGGGCTGCGCGGATGTGCAAAAAAAGCGCGTGAAGGAAGATGTATGCCCTTTGCTTTCAATAGGACCGCCACTGCTGCCGGCAGCCCCATTGAAAGCAATGGGATGCCGGCAACCCCTACAGTGATTTTCGGGTCTTAAATATAAGTCCCCCTCTGAAAATCAGCCCTAGCTTGTGTATAAAAACTTTAAAAAAAATATATACAGTATATATATATATATATATATATATATATATATATATATATACTCACCTCTCCGCCGCTGTCGGGGCTCGTTCACTAGGCGGGGATTTTAAATGGCTGAGCGCTGCCTTTGTTTGGCTGAGCGCTTAGCCAATCAGACGCAGCCCTTTTAGGAGGCGGGGATTTTAATTCCCCGCCTGCTGAAAGAGCTTTAGTACAGTGCCAAATGGCTAGACACGCCGAGCCCCGACAGCGGCAGAGAGGTGAATATATATATATATATATTGAAAGCAATAGGAGAACATCACGTTCCTTTGCCACAGCTGTCAGAGCTGTGGCAGGGGATTCTTTACTCCCCGCGGGAAATGTCATCATTACTGAACACTGTGGCAGTGCTTTCCCAGTAAGTGATGAGGGGACTCCCCGCAGGGAATATTTACGCACAGCACGGACCAATGCGGTGCACACATGTCCTATCTTTTGCAGGTGTGTGAATTTGCACGTCTGTAAATACAGACATGTGAACACATCATAGGAAAACAATGGTTCCAACAGACACGTGGTTTTGTGCGTGCATATGCGCATAAATACCTGCTCCTGTGAATGTGGCCTAACTGTTTGCACCCCACCTCTTCCTCTTCTTTCTGTAGTTGGACCCAAGAAAGCTAAGCTACAGCAGCTGTGGGCTCTCATTTAGTCAGAGTCACCCACACTTCAGAGATATGCATAGTCCCGGCTCTTGGCACATAAGTAGTCTGGCAGGGAGAGGAGGATTTACTCCATCAGTGCTCTGTGACACAATCATAAGGGTGTTGATGGGTGGCCATGGCAGCTGGAGACCTAACAATGGCCTGCCATATCTGTGAGCCTGTTAGGTGTAACACTGACAAGCATAATATAGAATTTCATTGTATTACAGAAGCCATCAAGTCCTCTAGTGGAACACGTTTCACAAATTTGAATGAGATAAAATTGCTGCATAATGAAGTTGCAAGATAGTTCTCATCCCTGTGTAGTTGTTGGCACTTGTAATCGCAGGCTCAGTTCTCATTAAAATCAATGAGAGCTGCACCTGCAATTACAAGCGCCAGCCACTACACAGGGGTCAGAGCCATTTTTTTTCCATTCTGATCCCTGTGTATTATGGAGCTGGCAGTTGTGCAGATCCCAGCCGATCAACTACTGATTACCTATTCTGAGGAAAGACCTTGCTGATGCAGTATAACTAACTTCTATCTTGTTGCAGTTCTCAGACTTGCTACGGGCTATGATAAAAAAAAACTGTCTTCCACAACCTCACCTTTGTAGCAGAGTTTGGCTGTTCCTCATGCAGCCTTAAGACCCCTACACGGTTGTATCTGTTTAAGTTAATGACTGTGTTTCAACCTACATATGAACATGGTGATCTTTATCAGCTGTTTGGTATAATTCGTTAATCATACACCTGGCTATAATCCTAAAAAGTCCATGACTTTGTGCAGATGTACCTAAAGGAACTGATGCTGATTTGATTTAGATTTCTCTCTTGGTCATTCACTTTGCATTTTGCAAAATAAACTATGAATACTTCTATTTTTAAAGGCTTTCTTACTTTGCAGCATGTTTTCCACACCTACCTAAAACTTTTGCACAGTACTGTAAGTAAGAAAGATAGATAGGCAATAAATGCATAGATAAATATGACATAGATAGATAGATAGATAGATAGATAGATAGATAGATAGATAGATAGATAGATAGATAGATAGATAGATAGATATGCAGTGTCCCATAGGGTGAACCTGGACACCTGGCATACGCTGAGAAGCTGTGAGGGCAAGATGCTGGCTTGTTATGGCGGCACTTACCACACTCCCTCCTGGAGAGACGCACGCAGCTAAGGCCAGGGCAGCACTGAGCCTCATCCGAGCACCCCCGGCATAAGGATACCCAATAGCTGGTGGAACAGGGATTGTGGTTGTCCCGGGTGACGCCACTGTTCCGGTATCCACCGACATAAACATTGGTGGAGAATAAAGGAGTCACAGACAGGAATAGAGCACCTCAGGTCCCTAGGAATGGTCAGGGCCTGGAATAACTTTACTGGGTAACAACTCCACAAATACAGGGAAAAAATAGACAGTATTCCAAGTGCAGGTAGAGTTATATATATATATATAGAGGCAGATTTGAAGATGAGTACCTCCACACAGCGATCCCAGACTTCAGGACCCCTGTGTGTGATAATTGTAGGTGAGTACCTGCACCCAGAGGTCCCAGACTTCAGGACGCTTGGGTGTGAACAATTGAGAAAAGAAGAGTACCTCTGCACTTGGCCTTGAGACAGTCTTACTCACTTGTTGCTCACTCTCTCTCTTGGGGGTCTCACTCCATGCTCATCACAGAAACAAGCACTCCGGGAAACCTCTCCTCCTTTTCCATCTTCAACACATGAGGGCTGAAGGTGCCCCCATGTGCCTCTGTGCTTTACTTTCTCTCCAGAAAATGGAAGACGACGACCTTCTCCCCCTCTCAAGCACTCACATTTATAGCCTCACCCATAATACATGACAGGACATAAATTGATACATTTACAGGCAGTCAGCTCACACTTTGCAGACATTAACCTCTCATTTGCTACAGCTGTGCAATACACATAACAAAATGACAAGATAGTTTTGCACAGAGCATCTACATAAGACATACATGTATGACATCATGGAGGGGGCCAGGAAAGCATGTCCTGCCAGGAAAGCATAGATAGATAGATAGATAGATAGATAGATAGATAGATAGATAGATAGATAGATAGATAGATAGATAGATAGATAGATAGATAGATAGATAGATAGATAGATAGATAGATAGATAGATAGATAGATAGATAGATAGATAGATAGATAGATAGATAGATGGATAAATAGCATCCTAATATTGAATCACATGTTATTAGAGCAGACTGCACCTCTCATACCCTATTTAGCTACATATACCTATTTGTCAGTTTTAATCCCTTTTTGGTGCCCTCCCCTTATTTTATATAGTGAACTTAAAAAGTAGACACCCCCATCCCCTTCCCACTAAGCTCATGGGCCCGATTTACCCATAAATAAGTGTGGACGGGTAATTGCACCCCCTGCCATGTGGTGTGGTGCAGTAATCAGTAAATAATAGCTTATAATAGCAGTAGGCGGAGGAGAGGGGGGTCTCCAATTCTCCAGCCAGGCTGAAGGCTACATAAATCAGCTCACAGTTCAGGTTATATTCGCTTTAACTCACAACAGCTACTTGTATGAGCACAAAGTGATTATTTTCACTGGAAGCAATTCAGAAAAGAACCCACATAAGACCTTATATTGTAAAAAAAGAGGGAAAACAGAGCAGGCTGCGCTTCCAATAATTACTGTCATGTGGCTGCCAAGTGCGGTGGTTTGTTGCGATTAGCGGTTGCATGAATAGGTAATAAGTAATAAAATATACATTTGTTCAATGACTACGGCCAATTACAATAGTGGCTACAGTGCCTGTAATGTGTTTTTATCATCAGCTCTTTCACATCTCCCAATATGTCCTGCGCTCGGCAAAAGCAAGATTGTAATTAAAAGATCAGGTTCCCGGTTTGCCTTACATTATAGGGGACTGAAGTCTTCATGTCACAAGAATAGGACTTTTCTTCTAATCCCCCATATAGGGGAAGACGAAAATTCTCCAACCGCAAGGAATAAGAATGTAATGTTTGCATATTCAATGTATTTCTTGTAAAGGAGATCTGCTAAATCACTGCATTATGTACTGCTTGTCCTATAGACCCCAAGACCGAAAGTGAGTTTATTCAACGGCTACATGGATTCATTATTGCAGAGGTAGTAGTTAAGACGGATGGATGGATGGATGGATGGAAGGATATGAGACGTATTAGAAGATAGATATGAAGATAGTGGTAGAGTAAAACTTTGGCTTCACATCCCCAAATTTAAAGGGGTTGTCCCGAGGCAGCAAGTGGGTCTATACACTTCTGTATGGCCATAATAATGCACTTTGTAATGTACATTGTGCATTAATTATGAGCCATACAGAAGTTATAAAAAGTTTTATACTTACCTGCTCCGTTGCTGGCGTCCTCGTCTCCATGGTGCCGACTAATTTTCGCCCTCCGATGGCCAAATTAGCCGCGCTTGCGCAGTCCGGGTCTTCTCCTCTTCTCTATGGGGCTCCGTGTAGCTCCGTGTAGCTCCGCCCCGTCACGTGCCGATTCCAGCCAATCAGGAGGCTGGAATCGGCAATGGACCGCACAGAAGCCCTGCGGTCCATGAAGACAGAGGATCCCGGCGGCCATCTTCAGCAGGTGAGTATGAAGACGCCGGACCGCCGGGATTCAGGTAAGCGCTGTGCGGGTGGTTTTTTTAACCCCTGCATCGGGGTTGTCTCGCGCCGAACGGGGGGGGGGGGTTTAAAAAAAAAAAAAACCCGTTTTGGCGCGGGACATCTCCTTTAAGTTGGATCATGAAGAGTATGTGTATCACGTTTGGTTCCGATGCATCAAGGCATGTAGGAGCCTATAAAGAACAAAGAAACAAACATACAAGCAACTTTTCACACACACACACACACATATATATATATATATATATATATATATATATATATATATATAATATATCTGGAAAGTCTTCAGACCCTTTCACTTTTTTACATTCTGTTATGGTCTTGTGCAAATTCAGATAGAAATTCAAGCTTTCCTCCATCATTCTGCACTCAATACCCCACAATGACAAAGTAATAACAAAATGTAAAGCCCCATTCACACGGGACGACTGTCGGGCAAATGATGGTACTCGTCCCTGCACATACTCGCTCCCGCACTGTTACACAGGAGCGAGTATCGTTGGCTCACAGCGGGGCGGCTAGAGGAGATTTCTCTCCTCGCTCTTCCCCACTCCACTCCATTAACACAACGGTCGTTCAGTACTGAACGGCTGCTGTTTACACTCAGCGATCATTGTTCAGGATTTTATGCAGCCTAAACGATGAACGCTGATTGTTCAGTGTAAAAAGCAGCCGTTCAGCACTGAACAGCCACTGTGTAAAGTGAATGGAGAGGGGCGGGGGAGAGCAAGGAGTGAAATCTCCTCCAGCCGCCCTACTGCGAGCCAGCGATACTCGCTCCTGTGTGACAGCATGGGAGCAAGTACATGCAGGGATGGTGAGACCAGCACTGAAAAACACCCCACAGCATGATGCTGCCAGCACCAAGATTCACTGTAGGGATGGTATTGGGTAGGTGATGAGTAGTACCTGATTTTGCTCAAGATATAACACTTAGAATTAAGGCCAAAAATATCCACCTTGGTGTCATCAGACCAGAGAATCTTGTTTCTTGCAGTCTAAGAGCCCTTTGGGTGCTTTTAGCAAACTCCAGCTGGCTTCAATGTGTCTTTTACTGAGGAGAGGCTTCTTTCTGTCTACTATGGCATAAAGCCCAGATTAGTGGAGGCTGCAGTGATGGTTGACCTTCTGGAGGTTTCTCCCATCTGCATACCCGATCTTTGGAGCTCAGCCAGAGTAATCATTCGTTTCTTGACCACCTCTCTTACCGAAGCCCTTCTCCCCTGATGTTCCAAACTTCTTCCATTTAGGAATTATGGCGTCCGATGTGCTATTGGGGACTTTCAGGGCAACAGATTTTTTTTGTAGTCTTCTGCAGCTTTGTGTCTTCACACAATCCTGTCTTTGAGCTCTTAATTAACCAAGAATGGACTCTAATCAAGGTGTAGAAACATCTCAAAGATGATCAAGAGCAATAGGAGGCCCAGGAGCTAAATGTCAAGTGTCATATCAAGGGGGTGTGAATACTTATGTCAACGCAAAATGTTAGATTTATATTTTTATCATTCGGTATTGAGTGTAGAATGATGGGGAAAAACTAGAGATGAGCGAGCACCAAAATGCTCGGGTGCTCATTACTCGAGTCGAACTTCCCGCGATGCTCGAGGGTTCGTTTCGAGTAACGAACCCCATTAAAGTCAATGGGCGACTCGAGCATTTTTGTATATCGCCGATGCTCGCTAAGGTTTTCATTTGTGAAAATCTGGGAAATTCACGAAAGTGATGGGAACGACACAGAAACGGATAGGGCAGGCGAGGGGCTACATGTTGGGCTGCATCTCAAGTTCCCAGGTCCCACTATTAAGCCACAATAGCGGCAAGAGTGCCCCCCCCCCCCGCACTGTCAGCATAAAGATCGTTCTCCTCTGCCACAGCTGTAACAGCTGTGGCAGAGAAGAACGATGTTAGCCCATTGAATTCAATGGAGCCGGCAATACAGCCGGATCCATTGAAAGCAATGCGCTGCAGGCGAGCGCGGGATGAATTTTCGGGAAGGGCTTAAATATATAAGCCCTTCCCTGCAATTCATCCAGAAATGTGTAAAAATTAAAAAAAAATGTATACTCACCCGGTCCCGGCAGACGGAGTTCAGCGGCGGCCGGCTGCAGTTCTCTGAACTGCTCTCTGTAGTATTCAGCAGCCTGCTGAATGAGCTGCCTCTGATTGGTCACAACCTGACCAATCAGAGGCAGCTCTCACTCACACCCATTCATGAATTCATGAATGGGTGTGAGTGAGTGCTGCCTCTGATTGGCTCAGCGCAGGGACCAATCAGGGGCAACTCTCACTCACACCCATTCATGAATTCATGAATGGGTGTGAGTGAGAGCTGCCTCTGATTGGTGAGGCTGTGACCAATCAGAGGCAGCTCATTCAGCAGACGGGGATTTTAAATCCCCACCTGCTGAATACTACAGAGAGCAGTTCAGGAGAACTGCCGGCCAGACGCGGCTGAACTCCGGCTGCAGTGGAAAGGTGAGTATACATTTTTTTTTTTTTTACACATTTCTGGATGAATTGCAGGGAAGGGCTTATATATTTAAGCCCTTCCCGAAAATGCATCCCGCGATCGCCCGCAGTGCATTGCTTTCAATGGAGCCGGCTGTATTGCCGGCTCCATTGAATTCAATGGGCTAACATCGTTCTTCTCTGTTACAGCTATGGCAGAGGAGAACGATCTTTATGCTGACATATTTTAATTTTTTTATTTTTACACATTTCTGGATGATTTTCAGGTAAGGGCTTATATTTTTAAGCCCTTCCTGAAAATTCATCCTGAGATCGCCGGCAGCCCATTGCTTTTAATGGAGCCGGCTGTATTGCCGGCTCCATTGAATTCAATGGTCAGTGCTCGTTTAATCGAGACGAGTATCGCGTGGTGCTCGTCTCGAGTAACGAGCATCTCGAGCACCCTAATACTCGAACGAGCATCAAGCTTGGACGAGTATGCTCGCTCATCTCTAGGAAAAACCTTGATTTTTTTTTTTTTATTTGCACAAGGCCAAAACATAAGAAAATGTAAAAAGTGGAAGGGTCTGAAGACTTTCCAGACCCACTGTAGATACCGGTATTCTCTCACAAGGCATGTCAGCCCAGCTGTCACCTCTGCGCCCCCTATAGCTACACCCCTGATTATCTAGAAGCGACTCTTGAAATGCAGACAAACAAATGTCTGAGTGGATGATATCAGACTGGTATTCAAGCCTCGTATTGTCAACAGGTGTCATTTTTCAGCAAGCTCGTTCATTACCTCAGTGACCTACCGTCCTGCTTTTATGTCGACAAGTCAACGTATTATATTCATAATGGTTTATGTAAGCAAGGATACGTGACTCGAGGTGCGCTAATGCAAGTCCAAACAAAAGATATGGGTGTGCTAGGAGGCTTCCAGCCAACCAACATACCAGGCAACAAAGCCGAAATGCACCATGAAGAGCAGGGCTGGGGCTTAGATCATGGAAAGGATGAGTAGGAAGCAATCAGTTACATATCTTATATTAATTAAGAGACCCACGTGTCGTATTGACATACAGAACAAAGCACTGGCTTCAGATAGATATTCCAGCTCCCTCTATAGCAGATAATCTGCTTTATCCGTACCTGTAGCAATGGCACATGGCCAGCTGAGATCTGTGTCAATAGATGGGAAACGTCTTCCCATCTAAGTACATTAATTTCAGTTTCAAAAATCTTGGTTTTTGTCCTGACACGTTAGAGGTAGAAAATTTCTACTGGTTTCATGGGATATCAGACAACAGATTAACATAGAGATGCCTTGACGTAAAATGTTGAAGGCAGAGATCAATCTTCATGACTAAGGGCCATTTTACACTGAACAATTTGTGGGAATCTGAACAATAATCATTCAGTGTCATTTCCTGCACGATCTAAATGATCGTTCAGATCGTTCAGGCATGAAAAATCAAACGACGATTGGCTAGTGTAAACAGGCAGTTGCTCAGTCATTAGTGAACATCTGCCTGTGTACTGTGAATGGAGTCGGATGGGTCAGAACGATCCGTGGCCCGCTCTATGTCCATTCACTGAGCAATGATCACTGGAATGACTGCGTTCGACATGTAAAAGACCTAAGCTGCATGGATATTATCCTACTGAATATCTGAGCATCTATGTCTATAAGGGCATGTTCACATGGCTGAATCCATGGCAGAAATCCATTGTTGACCCTGGAGATTTCTACCATAAATTTGTATTTTAAAATGCCACGTATCCACCCATGGATGCATCCTGGTGTGGCCATCCGCCATGGTGTCTACAAGAATTGACATGTATGAACTGTAGCGGATTCCCTTAGAAAATAATGGGACGTGGAATGAATACAGATTTTTGCATTGGGATCCACATACATGCAGTATTCAGCCGTGTAATCAAAACCCAAAAGATCTGCAATAACTTGTAATCACAGAAGATTCCAAATGGGAACAAGGACCTTCACCCTACATGAAAGGGATTAAAGTTATTCAATGTGAACAAAAGAAAGAACTGTTACATGAACCTAAAGTTGATCATATGCTTTAGACCAGGGGTCCCCAACTCCAGTCCTCAGGGACCACCAACAGGTCATGTTTTCAGGATATCCTATGGTAAGAACACCTGTGGCAATGTCTGAGGCACCGACCATAATTACATCACCTGTGCAACACTGAGGAAATCCTGAAAACATGACCTGTTGGGGGTCCCTGAGGACTGGAGTTGGGGACCCCTGCTTTAGATAGCTGTCAGCTCAACACTTCAACATGCCTAATTTATCTTTTCCCCAACATTAGTTGGGAGGCTCCCATACACAATGGGGGTCATGAGCCAATCTTGTCGAATCCAGAGGGTTTGGATGACTTTTATGTCAATTGTGCAGCCGTCTTAAAAAGAATACATCATCAGAAAATGGTATATCATTCCAATCAGGTTTTAATTCAAAGCATGTTTTTAAAACTTTTTTGCTTTTTAATTTTTTTGTGTGACTGTCCATATAAAATATATAAAATGCGACAGTTTTCATACTGGTTACTGGAGTAGTTGTGGAGGTGCCAGAAGTTAAAGGTCCTGCATCCACAGATGGACTGCTAGGCCTCAGCAGTTGCTTCTCCAGATATACCTTCTATTGTAGGCACTGGTATCTCCCGTTTCATGAGTATCTGAGCTTCATACAGATTGGCCGCCTGGGTTGGGCCCCACTGGGTCGGTGGGACAACAGGTCAGGAAAAGGGTTCAACCACAGGGAGTGAGTGAGAACTTGCAGGGGAAACACTCATTCGCATGCTGAAGACTCATGATAACAACCGGGAATGATTTGTTAACAGGCTGTCTTATTCCTATCCCAAAAAAGGTTAGTGAGAACAAGGTACAGAAGAGCCGGAAATGGTAGGTTAGTTCTTTAACATATTTAACTGTACTGAACTTTTTCAGTATCCAACCATCTATAAGTACAATTCAATGAAACCCTCTCCCTTACACAGTCATAGTAAGACTTTATGTTGTCTTTAGTTTACTTATCATCTTTGCTGTGTAGACTGGAACAGTATGAGCAAAGTCATCTCATTACTAGAAGGTGGCCAAGGTGGTGCACAAATAGGACTCTGTATGCAGTTAGCTTATCACTCACTGGTCTCTGGGAAGGGGGGCTTTACTCCATCACTTCCTGGAGACTGTAATATTCTATAACATTTCTCTGTCAGTTGACTCTCATTCTTTCCAACTGCCATAAAATGTCCAACCGGATGCACAGTCCGTAAGACAATACAGGGAGGAAGTGTTTGCTTCTAACATGGCTGTCCGCATGGCAGTTTTCAAAAATAAAATATAAACAGCCACAACATAAAAAAACTCAAAAAAGATCAAAGATCTGTCACATCATGAAGTCAGTGGGGCTACTTACATAGCTCTGTAGCTGTGGTCCTGCTGACTCTATTATCTCTTTTCTGTTTTTTCATACCTCCATTCACCCTTATGGCCTTTTCTCAGATCCAGCACCTGGTGCTGTGGATCTGTCAAGTGAGCAATCCTCACCGCTCAATGTCAATGGGTGACATCAGATTTGAATGACAGTGCGTGGTGAAGACCACCCATTTGATAGTGTCACAGCACAGGGAACCTCATCTACGGTAAGAAGAGGTCATACGGGTGAATAAAGGTAAATACGAAAAAATGAAATTGGCGATAGCTAGCGAGGCCCCAGCTACAGAGCTATGTAACTGTTCTGTAGACTTATATCTGATAAATGGATGCCTCAATGTCAACTTTTCCACCGGTACTTGCAATCCTGACCTCATTATGAACCCAGGTTGCTCTCGGCTTTCAGTGATAGCATTTCTCAGTCTGAACAAGTACTTATTAACTGAAGTAATATTTTGATTCCACGAATAAGACAAGTATTCAGTGTGAGGGAGCTGGAGTCAATGGGCCACTATGACTCTATGAATGTTGCTTTGTTGACACATAGTTTGTCCTTTGTGTGACTGTTATTCTTTAATCTGTACCTCTGGGTCTTGCCCCGCTCATATACTCGGCTTGTATGTTGTCTTATACCTTAACTTTCCAATCTGAATCATCAAAGGATAGATATGTGTCTGTAGCTTTTAATATCTAAGCAGCTTTCTTCTGGTTCTTTTTATCAGACGTTTCCATGAGGAGTTTGATAGAAACTAGAAAAAAAAACATAAAAATATAAAGAATCAGAAAGGAACAAAATATGATATAGAATGAAAGCCCCCGGTGGGTTAGAAACTGCTTCCATTCACAGCCCTATGAACTTGGATTTGATTGAAAGCAAAGTGGGGTGTTATATAAGGTGTAACTTGATATTAGTAGACTCTGAGGATATCTGGGAGATAGAAAGGCCTCCGTGGCATGAACGAAGACTGACTTAGCGTGAGGAAGACCGCTTGACTCATTGGTGCCTCTGTTCTTGGCTGGACTAACAGTTGGGCAAATACCCAATCACGGGGCCTGCCAAGCACTATACAGCATGGGTCCATCTAGGGCCAAAATTAAGACATTGTGTTCTTGCTTGTACAACAAACTGGTTTAATTCCTCCGGCACAATACCAGAAAAGTTTTTAGGAACTCCATGTAGAGCGTTACACGGGGTTTCTTCATGGTGTCGGAATTAGGGCTTGTCAATGCAAGGAGTTCTCAGTCCAGGGATTACAGTTTTGGTCCATCACCTGGATACTCCACCAAGGTCTGACGCTCCTTTTCCTCCAACGTTTCAACTTGCAGAACAAAGGAATCACTTCTTGTACTCTCTTGCTCTCTGTGTTACACTAGCGTCCCCAACTCCATGCTTGACCTCTTCCACTGTACGTGGAGTTTTTGTATCTCCCTGCCATTTCAGGCTACATCATCGGAGAGCAAAACCCCCCCTCCTTGCATTTACACGCCCATACATCCAGCACCCAGAGGCACAATCACATTTTAGAGGAAATGTTAGCAAGGTATATTTCGTCATATATGTATTATCTTACAAAACCTCAATTTTTCTTTTTATCATAAAAACACATTATCCGGCTCAACATCTTTAGTCTTTATAGGCCCACCATAACCCTCTTACAAAACCATGAAGCACTAGTGGAGGCAAAAGCATAGCTTTATGGGGTGCAAATGTAGCAGTCACACCTAGATCATAGTCATTGGGTGGTCCAAAGGTCCTTCGGTTACATAGCAAGACAACAGTATTATAAATAGTAAATGGGGAAGGCCATGCAACGGATGTTATAGTAACATTGAGAAGCCTCTGATTGGGGGTGTCAACAAAGATACAATTGAATGGGATGATCACTTGGGTGCCAAGAGACTCGGAGTACATACCCCTGCAGCAACACCACCAGTTTCCTTGTTGATTTATGGACCGGGAAAGTTTAAAGTTAAGCCTATACAAGTAGGTTTTAGTATGAGCAAACTCGGACCTTCTATTTGAGCACTTGATGAGTTCCCACTGGATGTGAATGAATGTTGTACCTTGCTGCAACTAAGCAACCTGGCTGTCACAGCAAGAGTGGCATACCTAAGAGAACAGTAAAGATTGTTTACCCTTATGAACGTTCACAACGGGCATTAAAATAGCTGAAGCAACCACAAGAGTTTCTACTAGTGCCAGAAGGGGGTTCGTTCAAGTGCAAGAACGTTGCTCCTTATTTGTTGAGTAGCTCCGGCTTCTCCTTTGTGCAGAAGAGATGACATTTGATGCTACGATTTATCCTTCGATGGTTGCTCAGGAAAAAGTAAGTGTACCTGTGCATTACTAAAGTTCAGATTACTGTGAACTATAGTAGGTTGCGGCATCCTACCACTGTCTTTGGTATGAGGCCCTGAAAATTCAGTTTACGATCCTGCAAGGCTTAATAAATTTTAATTGAATTGTTCTGGGCACAAAATTCCCACATTTCAATTAGGCCTCCTTCCCACGAGCGTGACGGGCTCCGCAGCGTAATATTCCGCTGTGAAGCCCGTCACGGCGCCCCCCAGAGCCCCTATACTTACCTGCGGGAGATAGCGTGAAATCGCTTCCCCGCCCACCGCCGCGCGTCACCGCCCGTCACCGCCCACCGCCCTCGCGTCACCAGCCGTGTCACGTGCACGGCCGGCCGTGTCACGTGACGCGGCCGGACCGCGTCATTTGGCGTCATATGACGCGCGGCGGTGGGCGGGAAAGCGTTTTTTCACGCTATCTCCCGCTGGTTACAGCGGGAGATAGCGTGAATGGACGGCTTCCATTGACTGCAATGGAAGCCGTCAGTGCGTACAGCCCGTCCTCACCCGCAGAAAATAGAGCATGCTGCGGGTGAGGACGGGAGAAATCGCGGTGCGTAATTCCGCGGTGGAATTACGCATCGTGAGCATTGTGCTATTAGGTTCAATAGAACCTAATAGCTGCGGGCAACGCAGCGGATTTTCGCCGCGAATTACGCGGCGGAAATCCGTTCGTGGGAAGGAGGCCTAAGGGAGGGTGATATTGCATACCCCTTCTGTACATCACGGACAATTTCATACTGCTAGCTCAAACTGCTCTGCAAAGAAGCACACGCTTGATCAAATGGGGGTGGGGGGTGGGGGTTTACACAACCATTTTTTCCTGTATGCCAGTGGAAAATCTGTGCACATACCGTATACCTCAGATAACCCCTTTAACATGGCACTTGAGGAGCACTTATTACTTCTTCATTTACACCATCCTACTAAAAATAATTGGACACTTGACCAAGAATCAAAAATAGTTTTTATTCCCATTTGTTAATACTTAGTAGGGCTTCCTTGGTCATAATGATATTGGATACTCTCTGTGGTATACTTTCAACTACTGTATTTCCCTCCATTCATCCTGCAAACATCTGGCAAGATCTCTCAAAGAAGATGGACGCTGTTAATGTTTCCTGACGTGCCTTCTCAATGATGTTCAGTAGGCTTCAGGTTGGGACTCTGTGCAGCCGGTCCAATCCTGGAATATCCATATCCTCAAACCAATGTTAGAGTTGGATTTGTGACAAGGCGTGTTGTCTTGTTAGAAGTATGGCTGACCATTCCCAGAGTATTACCACATTGTCGGCAGTGCATTACTGTCTAGAATATCAAGGTACACCTCCATGTTCATGGATCTTGTCACTACAACCAACGGACGGTGGCCATGCCATATAAAACATCAGCAGACCATAACGGAACCTCCACCATACTTAATTGTTGGTACAACACACTCAGGGACAAGGCTTTTCCCAGGATCCTCCACACCCAGGTATGTCCATCTGATTTGAAGATGTAGTAGTGTGATTTATCCATTGCTTAATGTCAAATGATGACAATGATGCATTGCACTTCATGATGGCTGGCTTGTGTGCACCATCATAACCTGTATATCCAATAGCGTGCAGTTCCCATCACAAACTATGGCTGACACCTCCAAGGATCTGCATCTTATGTAGCATGATTTAGGACACATGACAATACATTCTACTGACAGGGGTGTCCAGATACTTTTGCTAGGATAGTGTATCTTTTTCCCCTGAAGTCCATCTAAAGGGGTTGCGAGTTCCTTCTGACCTCGGGCTCCCATGCACTCCCCTTATGGCCAAATAGTCTGTCCCTTTTTGCTCTGGTGACAAAAACAGAATGCTTTACTCTACACTAAAGCTTCTTTGAAGTTGGACCAGGAGTTAGGATTTCCTACGGTAGCACTAGAAACTCTTCTCACAGGTTCCCCCATAGTAATCAGGTTAGGAATCACAGGTCTATTCATTACTCCTATATGTTAGATATAGCTCGTGGCAATGCAAAAATCTGTTACAGGGCTTCCCACCTAGCACCTAAGTGGCAGAGGGGCCTTCAGATATCAGGGCCTGGCTGGCCTCTCATTCACAATGCATCTTACCTGGATTTGGACTTAGTGGTGGACCTCTTGATGTCTATATCAGACAGTCATAACCATAAGCATCTCTTCAACAGAAGATTTTCCACTATATTTAATAAGTTGTTTTGTATCTATAGCTAAATACGTCTCTGCAAAAAGTTTGTAGCGCATTGGCCTATGTCCGACGGGTTGAAGCACAGCGAGCAGAAGCAAATCGGAGCATCTGATTAGTCAAGCAGACAAATTACATTACATGACGTCTTATTTTCTCTTATGAAGGAACTTCATGTCTTAAAATAGGATGCTGTCATACAAGAATAGAGAGCTTGTACATCATGTATAAGGAAAATGCATCTTCACCATGGTAATTGCCGAATCACTGAAATCATAGATGAAGCGTGGATCAGTATATCCATGGTGCTAGACGTTTGCTGCAATTTCATTATAGTCTTAACCAAATTAAATTCAAATCACTTTCCATAAAGGGTGGTCAAGCTCTGTCATCCGTGTAAGCAGTCCTTCAGATCCATTAACAAGATGAATGATATTGTAATAGAAACATTATTTTACCAAGTTGGACCATTCAGTAGATATTCAAGGATTCCTATAATTGACCCTTAGGGAAATTAATGGTTGACTATGTGATACCTGAAGAATTTGGGTCTTGTGGCAAAGTGAGAGGCGCTTTTTGTGTGGCTCTAAACCCTGGCCAAAAGGCAAAGGTCCCAAGTGAGGGATATTTTCCCTATTACATCTATATGACCTAGACTTGAAGTTGGCCTTGGATTCTGCTATCACACACTATCATTCATTATCTACAAGATATTTCATAAGAGGTATAAAATTGTGATTCCCATTGCTGGATCCATCACCTATCCTGAGAATGAGAATTCCCAGTCCTTATACCTGGCCAAAGAGTTGTTGTTCACCGCTGAATGAAAAACTATATAATACCTGGACAAGCTGGGCCCTCCAGAGCAGAATACCTTTTTTGTGAATTGTTCTCCATTTTTGCTATTAGAGGGGGTCCCCACTCTATGACATTCATATGGCCTAGTAAGGCATATGAAAAGGAGTGACTACCACGTGACTTCATGAGACAACCCTGTTAAAGACTAATGTGGTTCCTTCCAGATAAGAAAAGTGATCTGAAGGTGTTTATTGGTGGATCTTCCTATCACACATTGTCATTTAGGAACAAATAGATACCCCATAAATGTCAGATTAAGTTCCTATTGTTGAAACCTTCACTAATCTCAAGAATGATGGTGTGAGATGACCCTGGTTTCAGGCTCAGAGCCTTCCCCATCCTCTGGAGACTATGGAGGTTTAACCCGAGCTAGTAAGAACTGTTCCGACTCTGAGGCCAGGAGTGTTAGGCCTAACTCCTTCGAAGTAACCTCTGTGCTCTTGTCTACATATTCGGGCAAGGACACTAGCAAACACTCAAGTCTTGCTTCCAGCCATACCAATTCGGGGAGGGCTGGGTGTGGAAGTAGGCTCAGTTGGTGGCTTCATGGGTAACTCACATAAGATCCTAGATCCAACATCACTACTTGTAACCACAAAATGTAATAAATAGAAGAAAATTAATAAAACAGTTCAAATCCAGTGTTTGAGTTTCTCTCTTGACCTTCAAAGGGTTGGCTATTATGTAACACGTATTTTGGAATACAAATTGGTGCATTTTTAGGACATCTTTGCTATTTTGGTGCAGGATAAATTATATTAAATTTACAAGTCTGCGCGACACTTTAGTAAATTTCTTGCAATATACGCCAATATTCAGAAATAAGGGTCAAGACTCTTACTCCACGGGACATAATATGAGCAATAAAACAGTAAAAGGATTAATTCCCCTTACAAGGGTGCAAAGACAGAGAACTGGCATTCTTTTCACATAGTAGGGTTAACGAAGCTCCTAAAGTTCAACCTACTATTCAGTAGTGTTGATTGAGAGGAAGACCCCTAAGAGGTAATAGTCAATTTCTCCCATTAGGGAGAAAAAGTTCTGGCCTAAAATAGTTTAAGGGTTAGTTTCATCAGCACTGGTGGTCTAGGGTAGTGGAGGGGTTAGCATTTAACTCCCTGGTGGTTTAGGATAAGGCCACCTACCTTGTTGGTATAGTGCAGAATAGGGGATTAATATTTGATTTCCTAATGGTCTAGAGTGGAAGCAAGTTGAGCCACCATCGCCATTTTAAAAAATGTATATTAGAGGCAGCAAATCTATAACATCCTGGTTTAGAGACATTGGTTCAGCTCAAGGATACCCCTAACAAATGCAGTCATCATAGAATAGACAGATAACAGATCTACCCAGTGATAGTGATTACAGTGCAGTTACCTCCAGTGATCACAGGTGACGTCTTCTCTGATTGCTGAAGTCCGTTCTTGTTCTTTATCTGTGCCTAGATGACTATGAAGCCACAACTTGTCTCTGCTCACTCTTCCACCCTGCCACTACCTCTAATGACCCTCTCAGTAACCCTCATATAGTATTAGTGACTGTGACCCCCATAGTACTAATGTCCTCTTTGTGCCCCCCTCCATAATACAGGTGTCCCCTCTGTTGCTCTTCATAGCACTGGTGTTCACTGGAGAAGGAGTCGCCTGCACTGGGAGAGCAGCATGAATGTAAGTGAAGCTTGTACTGCTGGTTGTTCAGGGCAAGGTGGAGGCCATTTGGCATTGAGAGCCCCTGCCCCACAAGCCCCATAGCAGTTGCGTGGCCTGTCTACAGTGGCAGTGCACCCCGGCATTGGAATAAGTAAGCTTAAGGAGTTATTACTATGCATATTAAAGACATTTCATTATGGGCTGGGGTAATGCCCTATTTGCATAGATTATGCATTAATGAGTAAAAACTACTAGATAGATTATAATTAATACATCATATTTTAATTAATTTTATTTAATTTACAAATGATTAATTTTTTATTGTTGGGTTTCTTAATTAATCATAAAATTGCAGCAAAAAAGATTTATGTGTTCCGCCTTTTATTAAAACGTTAGTTAATTATTATCAAAAGCTGATTTTTATCTTTTTTAAGTTTTGTAATTATTTCATTTTAATTGTTTCACGAACACATTTTAGTGCATTTTTTTCTAGAGAATTACATAATTTTTTGTATTTTATATTTTATAGTTCTTCCACTTATGAACAATAGTAATAATAATAAAAAGGACAACGATAGTAAAGATAATAATTGTCTTGCAGCCTGGGTTCCAATCTGACTAAGGCCCTTTTACACGCAACGATTATCGCTCAAAATTCGTTCACATGGCCGAAAGTGAGCGATAATTGTTACGTGTAAACGCAGACAGTCGTGCACTATTGGTTCACTTGTCATTTGCCACTGGTTTTTAGCCTGCATAAAAACCATTGTGAAGCCGCTCAAAATTTGTTTCATTTTCAGCCTTTTGAGTGGCTTGCTGACTTAAGGGAAATAAACAATGTACTCATTGTGTTTGCATTGCATACATAATGAGTATACTGTTTACTCATGCAGGGAAAAGACAATGTACTCTGCTGGCCAGATAATCCCTTGCATAAACACACGCCTGCCTGAGCAAACAACTCAGGCCTAAGTCACAGGGGCGTTTTTCCCCGCGATTTGTGGATCGCATAAAGGATGCGCATCCGCAAATCGCGTGATCGGGGCCGCAATAGCTAAGAGCTGCCTTAGGAATCTGCAATAGCTAAGAGCTGCCTCTGATTGGTCCCTGCGCTCAGCCAATCAGAGGCAGCACTCACTCACCCATTCATGAATGGGTGAGTGAGAGCTGCCTCTGATTGGTGAGGGCTGTGAGCAATCAGAGGCAGCCCATTCAGCAGGCGGGGATTCTAAATCCCCGCCTGCTGAATGCTACAGAGAGCAGTTCAGGAGAACTGCCGGCCGGACGCAGCTGAACTCCGGCTGCAGGAAAAAGGTGAGCATACATTTTTTTTTTATTTTTACACATTTTCAGGATGGTTTTCAGGGAAGGGCTTATATTTTAAGCCCTTCCCTGAAAATTCTTCCAGTGCTTGCCGGCAGGCCATTGCTTTCAATGGAGCCGGCTGTATTGCTGGCTCCATTGAATTCAATGGGAGAACATTGTTCTTCTCTGCCACAGTAGTGGCACAGCTGTGGCAGAGGAGAACAATCTTAGTATATGTCCTCAATGGGGTCTGCGCTGCTGCCGCCGGCCCCATTGAGCGCATATACAAGCACCAATTTGCGCAGAACACAGTTACATGCGTTCTGCGAATCAGTGTGTCCTAAAATTATCGGCACATCCGCATCAAAAACGGACATGTGACCGATCCCATTGCTTTGCATTGGGTCTATAAATCTGCAGATCGCAAGCGCGTCTGCAAATCGGACCTAAAAATGTCCGTGTGACCGAGGCCTCATACTGAATTTACTTTAGCTAATGAGGAAATGGAGCTGAAAAAAAGCCATTATCTGTACATGTCATTTTATGCAAAAATGTCATCAGTTCATTCAGTCGTGCGGCCGTTTTAGAGATAATCGTGTGTAAAAGGGCTTTAGGGCAACATCTGAATAATAGAGTTTGTATGGTCTCCCCTTGTTCTGTAGGCTTCTTCCATGTTCTCCTACTTTCACCTGGTTTCCTTACCCATAGGCCGCCTGCACACGAGCGGAAATCCCGCAGCGGGATTTCCCGCTGGATTTCCGCCACTGAAAGCCTGCATAGGAGTGCATTACAATACGCACTCCTGTGCAGACGGCCGCGGTTTGGCCGCGCGAAATGTCGCGCGGCAAACAAACCGCGGCATGTCCTATTTTTGTGTGGGGCTCGCAGAGCCTCGCACAGCAACGTCACTCACCCGGCCGCTGGCTCCGGTCTGCGCATGCGCTGGCTGCCCGGCAGCCGGCACATGAAAGAGCCGGGGCCGCCGGGCGCGGGTGAATACGCGCTCGTCTCTGCAGGCGCTCGGGTCGGGTCCCGCGGCGAGAATTCTCGCCGCCGGATTCAACCCGCTCGTCTGCAGGCGGCCATACTCATAGATTAATTCACTAATTGGCTTTCTATGAGATTGATCCAGGAGTGTGTCTGAGATGGAGAAATTTCATAGTGAGCACCACGGCCTCTTCAAACAGCTGGTAGAAGTCCCGAGTGGTGGACTCCCACCGATTGGATATTGATGAACCCTTTGGGCTCATGTCCACGGGCAGGTTTAAATTGCAGAATCCGCATGGTGTACCCGCAGTTCAAGCCGCCTATAGACAATCATGGGTGCCCGCAGCTTAATTAAAGCATGCAGATTTGTTTTGTGGACCTTCTGGTCCGGAAAAGAAATCACAGCATGCTCTATTTTGCAGCAGATCCAGTGGGGACGGCTTCCATTGAAGTCAATGGAAGCCATCCGATCTGCGGCACACCTGCAAATGTCACTGCAGGCGTGCTGCGGATCCCGCGGGAAAGCAGGAGATTTAAAAAAAAAAAAACTCCACTGCACACGTCGGGGGCGTGGCGGCTGGCACGTCCACCCACATCCACAGAGGAGAAGATAGACGACCCGCACAGCCGCGTAGAGGATCCACAATGGTAAGTAATGTCCTCATGCTGCGATTCCGCGGCAAGGCTCGCTCCCACAGAATCCGACTCGTCCATGGTCATGAGGCCTTTAACTTGACTATCTCCAGCAGTCCCATTCAAATTAATGGAGCTGCAGTGTCCATGCATGACCATCACTGATCCAATAGTTATTCTCTATCCTGAGGATAACTATTCGATTCTGTGGATAGAGGCTAACGATTTTTTGAAACAGACCCTATTTAATGTCCTTTTTTATATGGTGGTTTTCAATCAATCACTGACTCCTTCTGTCCATGACGGCCTTAACCCCTTAATGCATCAGGATGTACAATTACATCATAGAGGTTCAGAGTTTCTATGTAGGAAGATCAAGAGTATTATTAACTCCGCATGGTGAATGTCATCAGAAAAAATACACAACGTCAGAATTGTCAAAATTGTCAAAATAGTTAATTTTTTTCTAAAGTAGTACAGCAAAAAAAAAAACTCTATACATTTGGTATTGTAGTAATTGTACTGACCCATAGAATAAAGTTATAATGTCATTTTGGCTGTACACACCATAGAAACAAGATCTCTCCACCCCCCCCCCCCCCCCCCCCCAAAGATGGAGGAATGGTGTTTTGTTTTTCATTTTGCTCTACTTAGACTTTTTAAAAGGGTTTCAGTGCATTATGTGGTACACTAAGTGGCACCATTTAAAAATATATAACTCATCTTGCAAAACAAAAACTCTCAGATATCTACATTAATAGATAAATCAAAGGGTTATGATTTCTTGTATGTTGGGAGGAAAAAAAAAATAGAAAAAAAGGGGCGTGTCCTTAACCCCTTCCCGCTCCAGGGTGTAAGTTTACGTCCTGGCAGCGGGGTACTTCCCGCAACAGGGAGTAAACTTACGTCCTGGAGATAGCGCGAAATCACTTATAGTCTCGCGCTATCCCGCAGCGAGAGCAGGCTGTCAGTCATAGCCGGCCTCCCGCTGCAACAGCGAGGGTGCATCGGAAATGCGCCCCCCGCTGTTAACCCCTTCCCTACCGAGATCGCGGTATGAGAGGGGTTCACAGAGGGAGCGCGCTCCCTCTGTGACGTCACTGGGCTCTCGCGATATAATCGCAGAGAGCCCGGCTGGTTGCCATGGCAACAGGACACCAGACACCGACGTCCTGTATTGCCATAGCCTGTGATCGCTGTATAAGCGATAAAACATGTCATCAGTGCTTTACTGTAAGTGCCCCAGAGGGACACAAATTGTGTAAAAAAAAGAAAAGAAAAATGAATAAAAAGGAAAAATGTAAAAAAAAGTTTTAAAAAAACCTTTTTTATGCTTTTTCCTCATATTAGCATAAAAAGGGTAAAAAAAAATTAAAACCCCACATATTTGGTTGGTATTGTTTGCCTCCCCAAAAACGCAATAAAAGTGATCAAAAAAGCTGAATGCACCCCAAAATGGTACCAATAAAAACTGCAGTTTGCGACGCGAAAAACAAGCCCTTATACGGCCGCATTGATGGAAAAATAAAAAAGTTATGACTTTTGAAAAATGGAGAAGAAAATCCGCCAAAAATCGTTGCATTCTTAAAGGGGTTGTCCCGCGCCGAAACGGGTTTTTTTTTTTTCAATAGCCCCCCCGTTCGGCGCGAGACAAACCCGATGCAGGGGTTAAAAAAGAAAACGGGATAGTGCTTACCTGAATCCCCGCGCTCCGGTGACTTCTTACTTACCTGGTGAAGATGGCCGCTGGGATCTTCACCCTCGGTGGACCGCAGGTCTTCTGTGCGGTCCATTGCCGATTCCAGCCTCCTGATTGGCTGGAATCGGCACATGACGGGGCGGAGCTACAAGGAGCCGCTCTCCGGCACGAGCGGCCCCATTCAGAAAAGAAGAAGACAGGACTGCGCAAGCGCGTCTAATCCGGCGATTAGACGCTGAAAGTTAGACGGCACCATGGAAACGAGGACGCTAGCAACGGAACAGGTAAGTGAATAACTTCTGATAACTTCTGTATGGCTCATAATTAATGCACAATGTACATTACAAAGTGCATTAATATGGCCATACAGAAGTGTATAACCCCACTTGCTTTCGCGGGACAACCCCTTTAAGCCCAAAATAGGCCATGTCCTTAAGGGGTTAAAGGAGAAATAAACCCCACCCTCCTACCAATCATATGTCTATCCCTTCTGTCTCCTTCTTTTTAGGCCAGCCTCCATATTCCAAAGCAACAAATACTCAGTCTGTGATTAGGACCCCTCACACAATAATAGTATCAGCTGTCTTATAATGGACTGACTACTTCCAGGACTGATATTTCAGGTAGAGGAGGATGCTGTTGGTTGTCACTGAAGTTGAGCCAGATCAGGAAAGGTGATTCATTAATCATTCTCCGGGATGCTTTTCTTGCTCCAGTTTAAGGCTTTCCTGTTCACAACAAATTCAGTGTTCCATTAACACTTTTTATCGTACCGTTGATTCTTTAATTTTGTTGTTGGCTTCCAGTATGGAAATAAGCAAAAAATAGATAATAAAGTCTAAGATAAAAATCTGCAGTCTTTCTCCTGATTTTCATGAGGATTTAATTACAGAACAATACTACTTAGATAAGAACAGCGCGATAAATACAGCAAAGCAGTGCGCAAATGATGAAATGTGCAGAGGCTGCTGATGACTTTATTAATGCAGTATCTCTGCCCGCATGAACAGGCAGACAGTTTTATACATATAGGGCTCTGAGCATCTAGTTGTCAGCTCATAGGTACAGTTTTTCTCTAAATTTCACCATACTGCCATATAGTCCCAATGTAATACTTCTGTATACAGTAGATCCCAAATAATGCCACCATATAATGCCCCCCATTTTTTTCCCAAATAATACTTCCTTAAGGGCTCACACCCACTTGCAATTTTTTTTCTGTGATGCGACAGCGATGACTATGAAACCAATGAGTTTCAATGGTTTCATACTCATTTGCAATGTTTCATAAGAGCTTTGCATCACAGAGAAGAAATCTGTGATATCGCTCAGTGTTTTCAATGGGGCCAGCGTTGGCCCCATTGAAAACATAGGGAGAATACCGCGGACTTCTGCCACAGCTATGGCAGGAGTTTCCTTAATCCTTGGCCATCTCGGCCAGAATTAGTTCCATCCCACACGCCCCACTGGTTGCTGCATCGACTCCTGTCCCCTATTCCCCGTCTGCCCACCCATGGGCATTTCACTGGGTGAAGGCATTTCTGTGATCCCATTGTGCATGCGGCCGGTTATTATCCTGATAGAAGACGCCTCTTGGAAGCCACCATGTGGCTGCAGGATGCCCTGTTTGAGGGCTTAAACAGATGGGTGTGTTTTAGTCCCATTATGCAGCCATGAAAATCGGGGGACGAGCGTGGAGTTTAAATAATCCGAAAAAACACGGTTCATGCGCCAATATGCTCCATATTAGCACATGCGCCCACGTGTTTTTGCCCAAAATGTAGTTGGCTTATTGTGAGCGCAACCACATCTCCAAATATAAGAGGGTTTTCACTCTTGTGCAACCACATTATTTTAGGACGGGGGGGGGGGGGCGTTCCTCCACCCTAAAAGATTTTAGTTTGTTTTTGAATGGGATTGTACAGATAACGGATCACATTGAAGGTGGAAGTAAATCTGAAATGATTTATCTTTGTAGGATTTTTTAACATTGCAAAACATGGCACTTTAACAGGGGTGGGTAGACTTTCTATATATATCCACTGTATATATATCTTTATTTGGGGGGGGGGGAATCTAGCATTGTGCACACAATCAATACCAGCTTTTTCACCATTCATAAATTTCTATATGCCAGACACATTGAACATAATTCTTATTTATTACATCAGACAGACAGGTAAACAGTCAGTGGCAGTTAGGAAATCCAGCAAAATGTTTCATGAGGATGGAGTGTTTGTACAAACACGCTCGCTCCCTGCAGGTTCTGCTCTACTCAGGTTTTACAAGATGGAAATAAACGTGAGGCAAAATGTGTTGAAATAGAATCGCACTGTCGCCAATTGTCTCCGATGTGGATTATCCCCTGCAATAGCCTAGGAACAGGGTGGGAGCTCCTGACCACAGCAAGGTTCTTCATCATGAAACAGAATCCAACTCCAAATTTCTATCTTTCTCCAAATCCCATCTGGAATGTACATATATTTAAAGCTTGATGAAGTCTGTACTTTATAGACACAGCGCTGTGTTACAGGAAGAAAAGAAATGAAGGATGTGAACAATCACTGGTTTTCATATGTAGGACTTATGCGGTGTCAGCCTGACATTGTGCTGCTCTCTGTGGTCTGCCTAATGGAAGGGAAGGCAGAGAGGAAGGGGGAAGTAAAGGATGGAATGAAGGAAGCGATGGAGGGAACAATGGAAAGCAGGAGAAGGCAGTAAAGGCCCATTTACACACACAGATAACTTTCAAAAGATTGAAAGAACAGCTACCGTTTTGTACAAAGTACTAATAGGCACCAATTGCTATTAGTACTTTATTAGCTTCATTTGCATGCAAATGAGCCTCTGGTAGTTCTGTGATTAGCTCAATTGTTCAGCCACGGGCTCCCCGTGGAGAATTCAGCACCATGGACAGCAGACACAGCATGTGGTCCTGATATCAGCTCTTTTGCCAGCAGGGCTGAGAACTGAGAACAGCTGTAACAGCTCTGTGCAGTCCTGTTTATCAGCTGTTCTGCTGAACAACGGTTTTCAAACAGAACTGAAAACATCGTTCGGCCGAACAGTGAAAGATGGGCACATTTAGACACAATGATTATCACTCAAAAGATGTCTTTTTAGCGAATTTTGAGCGATAATCGTTGTGTTTAAATGGGCCTTAAGGAATGAAAGGGAGGGAAGGAAGGTAAGAAGAGAAAGGAGGAGAAGGAAGGAGGGAAGCAAGGAGATGAAGGAAGGAGGGGAGAGAGAGGGAGATAAGAATGAGGGAAAAAGAAGGAAAGCAGAAGAAGGATAGAGGGGAAGAAGGGAGAATAGAAAGAATAGGAGGGAGGGGGGAAAGAAAGGAAGAAAATAGGGAAAAGGAGAGGGAAGGAAAGAAGGGAGGATGAAGAGAGAGAGTGAGAGAGGGACAGAGGGAAAGAAAAAGGAAGAGTAGAAAGGAAAAAAAGAAAAAGGGACGGAAGGAAGGAAATGTGGCACAGATGAAAGGAAAGAGAGAGAGAGTGAGAGAGGAAAGGAAGGAAGGAAGGAAGGAAGGAAGGAAGGAAGGAGAAAAGTAGGTTGATTAGAATTTTACACAAACATATAGACATAATTAGTTGAATTCATTCTTCACTGACTTAAAAAAAAAGTTCATGGCAAAATATTTCCGTCCAGTTAATCATATTCGAAGGGTAACAGTACTGCTTGGCCATTTACATCTTGATAGTTTGCCAACATTACTATTGTTATGAAGATCTCACATATTCTATAGAAAAGCAGGATATGGCAACCATGAGCTCCTCTTCTTGTGGACCTAATAGCAGCTGTACAAGATGCCTTTATGGTATACAAAGAAGACTACTGTGGTTGATAAAAGACAAATGTCCTTCAAATGCATGCAGTTTAATGTAAAGGAAGAAGGAGTGTTACACTTTTTAACTTTGTTTCTCCCTATAAAGAGTATGCTAATCTGCTCTATAACATGGCCCACTTTTGCATATGCCCATTTCTTCCTTCAATTGTCTGAAAAGTTTCTTTGCTTACATTATTGTCTTCTTCATGCACACAGCCACCAGAGAGGTGCATGGGACCTTGACTGCACCGATGTACATCTTGGATTTCATATGAAGACATTTCATGTTCCATTGGATGCCATATACAGTGTGTAGTCAAAAAGACTGGTCCAGCGCTAACAGTAGCGTACTTAACTAGCAATGCATGGAATATGGATTTCAATTTTTTTATTGTGGCCCCTGTAAGATATACAGAGGAAAACCCCCTAATTGCAGAGTTGGAGAGTAGCTTGTGCATCTCTTTAAGTCCCGTGGGACCGCTGCTGTGACTAAAGTAAGAAAAGTGTACTTGAAGTGGAATCCTTCTGCTATGATACATGCATGGAGCCATTTGACAGTGCAGTCCAGGGCTGACACTATCATTGCCGGATTGAGTTAGTGATCGGTGAGCATCAATTCAGTGCAGTTGCAAGAACACGACAAATCAGAAGATACCAGAAATTTCAATGTGAACATGTGGGTTGAACTGGTGCGATTGCCTTGTGGGATCTCTGTCCGTTCCAGGGACTCTCAATGCGGATTGGTACCTAAATCTCCTGCAGACAATGGTTGATGACTTCCTGGATGGGCTGCCTCTATGGAAGCAGAAGGAGGCCACGTCAAGTTCACTTTCCTTACTTTGGTCATAGCAGTGCTCCCATGGGACTTAGAGAGACATGGAAAGCGGATATCTGCTTGTCATATGCTGCTCTTCAATTGGGTTTTACACTCTGTATCTTAAAGGGGCTACAACACAGAATTGAAATCCATGTACCATGGCCCCTAGGGGCCCATGTGCCATATCATCGTGTAGCGCATCCATATTTCAATATAGGACAGCAGTATTGAGACAAAGCACTGGTTCAGGCTTTTTGACTCAACAGGCATTGGTGGAGAAGTGTTTGAAGGTATACCACCGTCTTATAAAGCCCCCCGTATGTATTTCTGGATATATATAAGGTTAGCACGAAGCAATCATTTTCCTAGAATCGACAGTTTTGGCCTGACAGTAAATAATCAGTGGAGCGGGATCAATTTTCTGCATCTTTGTCCTGGGTAATTTAGCTGAAAGCCACCGCGGCTTTTTCCATCGACACGGTGGGATACAAGTGATACAGCCTGCAGTAACACATTCCTTTTCACTCTCATGAAAGACAGATATGATGCAGCTTCTTTCCTGCAGCAAAATAGCAGAAGTTGTGATTAGTATTTGAGAAGCTATTTTGGTAATTCGAGCGCTGACTCTTCCCGCTGTGAGGCTTATGAACTCTCAGTCTTACAGATGGTGTCCTATTCTGACTCTTCTGGCTTAGGTTAAATGTTATTTATTTATCCTGCTACATCTTCAAAGCCTTGGAAGAGAGCTTACCGGGCTGTTGTCCTGCTTGTTAAGACTGCTGGAGACAAGCTTACAGTCAATCGACATTCTTAGTGGCTTAGGTAAAGTGAGAAGGGGAAAGTGTTTTCTTGGAGGAACCTGACGGCCCTCGCATTGAGATACAAGAACCTTTAAGTATGATTTATGATCACTATTTTACCATCCAAGTAGTTTTTTTTTGTACTTTTTCACTCTTTAAGTTGTCTAAAGTTTTTACAATTTTTGTAGGTTTTTTACCTTCTTTTCTTGGCGTGATGAAGGTCAAAAAGTGTTAAAAATGTTTTTTAAAAAGTACATTTTTAATAACACAAAGATGCAGTGTAAACATTGGCGATATTCTGCAGATGTTGTCTGCCCGACTGTCTGTCCACTGTCTCTAACACCATGTCCTCTCTCTACCTAAAACTAAACCTCTCTAAAACTGACTTACTGGTATTTCCACCCTCCACTAACCGACCTCATACTGACATCTCCATCTCAGTGTGTGGCGCCACTATAACTCCTAGACAACATGCCCGCTGCCTTGGAGTCATATTTGACTCTGATCTCTCTTTTACCCCCTACATCCAATCTCTGGCCCGAACATGTCAGCTGCACCTCAAGAACATTGCAAGAATCCGCTCTTTTCTCATTGTGGACATGTTAAAAACGTTTACTGTTGCCCTCATCCACTCTCGGCTCGATTATTGCAACTCGTTGCTGATCGGCCTCCCCTGCACCAGACTCTACCCTCTCCAATCCATCCTGAATGCGGCAGCCAGGCTCATCTTCCTGTCCAGCCGCTACTCGGAGGCCTCTGCCCTGTGCCGGTCACTGCACTGGCTGCCCGTTAAATACAGAATTCAATTTAAACTCGCTACCTTCATCCACAAAGCCCTCCACAGTACAGCGCCCCCCTATATTGCTTCCCTCATCTCAATCCACCACCCAGCCCGGGCTCTCTGCTCTGCTAACGAAACCAGACTGCGCGTCCCTCTAATTCGAACTTCTCATTCCACCTCCAAGACTTCTCCAGAGCAGCACCGGTCCTCTGGAACGCACTACCAAAGGCTACCCGAGCAATCCAGGACTCACAGAACTTCAGGCGTGCTCTAAAAACGCACCTCTTCAGGGAGGCATACCGCATTCCCTAAACAAACCCCTCTGTACTCCGCCTGATAACATGCTCCCTGACCTACTGACTGCAATCCCTGCTAGCCATCATAATCCGCCCCTGCAGTAATACTGATTCTGCCGTCACACGGCTAAATGTCTGACCATTGTCTATGTGTATAACATCGCTCACTCTCCACATCGCCATACCGTGCACATCTCCAGCCCTTTACCTTCTGTATCACCCCACTATTCGTAGTATGTAAGCTCGTTGGAGCAGGACCCTCACTTTTATTGTTTCCATCAATTGATTACTATGTAACCGTGGTTCTGTATTTTGTCTTTCTGTATCCCCTGTCTATGTAAGCGCTGCAGAATATGTTGGCGCTATATAAATAAAGATTATTATTATTATTATTAGATGTTGATAGCTGGTGTCTTCGGTGGTTGGATTAGAGCTACAGTTTACATTGTTATTTGTACAGTTTTTTTCCACCCCTTTTGCTGTACATAGCAATCTTCCGACTGTAACAAAGGCAAGTTTTTGTTTCACAATTGTATTTTCCGCTTGCCATGAATTTACACTGAACAATAATTGGGTAGTTTTGATTGTTCATTGTATTATAACCGCACCTCTAGTCAACCCTTCTGCTTTCTATTCAGCAAATCATTATGACGCCTGTTTACAGCAAAGAATTGGCAGCCAGGGGTGCCTGAAGCCTTTATGCTGCCTATGGCAAAGTGTGAAATGCTATTCGCCCTCCCTGGCAAACAAACAAACACTCATTTTACAGGCATTGAAATTGCCAAAACACAAGATATCCAACATGTATTTGAAGCATTGAGACCTGCCTAAGGTAACAGAGTAATAGTGCCCCCAGTAATAAGTGTCCCCCCAATGAGAAATAGTGTCCCCAGTAGTAACAGTAACCCTGATAGTGGTCCCAGTAGTAATATTGACCTTGGTAGGGGTCCCAGTAATAATATTGACCCCAATAGTAGCCCCAGTAGTAATATTGGTCCCTATAGGGGCCACAGTAGTAATAGCACCCCCTTTATGGCCCCAATAGTAATATTGACTCCGGTAGGAGCCCCAGTAATGATAGTGACCACATTATTGGTCGTAATATTAATAGTGATCCCCATAGTACTCCAGTAGTAATGGTGGCAAAAGTAGTACTAGTGTCCCTCATGGTGGCTCCAGTAGTAATAGTGTCCCTTGTGGTTGCCCCAGTAGTAATAGTCACCCAGTTAGTGGCCCAAGTAGTAATATTGACCTTGGTAGGGGTTCTAGTAACAATGGGGACCCTAGTAGTGGCCCCAGTAGTAATAGTGGTCCCTATATTGGCCATGGTAGTAATAGAGACCACTTTGTGGCCCCAATAGTAATAGTGAACCTGTTAGTAGCCCCAGTAGTAATAGTGATCTCCATAGTAGCCCAAGTGTTAATTGTGCCCCCCACAGTGGCCCCAGTAGTGATAGTGGCCCCACTATGAATAGTGCCCCCACAATAGTGACCTTAGTATTAATAGTGCCCCTATATGGGTCCCATTATTAACAGTACCCACCATAGTGGCTACACTATTAATACTGTCTCCCATAGTGGCCCCAGTAGTAATAAGGACTGCCATAGCAGCCTGAGTAGTAATGGTGACCCCTGTACTGGACCTCCAGCTAGGCAGCAACTCCACAAGCTGTGCACTCACTCTGTCTGCAGCAACAGTTGGGCAGTCACCAGGCTGTGATCCCTGTGATCCCAGATCAGATCATCAAGGTCTTTTTCAGATCAGATCATTGTGGGACATCGCGGAGGATGGGGGTGAGTAGTTTCAGCGCCCCCCATGGATGCAGTCCAAGAGGGGAGCTGAAACTCTAACTTTTTTTCACTTTTTATTTACTTTCCTGCGATCAGCGCTATCCAATGGTAGCACCAATTGCATGACCAGGGGGGGCTTCCCGGAGGAGAAATTGTGTAGCAATCGGACTAGCCTATAATATTCTGAAATATTGACATGCAAAAAAAGTTGTCCCAACGCAGAAAACCGCTTTAAAATGAAAACTGCCGTGGCAATCGGCTGTTTGTCACAGTCTAGCTAACAGTAGGTGGAAATTATCCTGAGTTGCTCATTTTCCCTGCAGCTGCCACTACCGGAAAAATGAAGTATTACATGCGGCCTTTCAAATGAAAATCCAGATTTACATTACATGAATGGACTGGGCTCATGAAAAAGAGGTGGAACATTTGAGGGCCTACAACCATAGAAATGATGTTATGCAGCGTTTACGCTGCAGTAATGAGAAGTAGCAAAAGATGGTGAAAAATTGAGGAAAGCCATGTGCTATGTTACTGCTAGGGGGCGCTAAAGCAGTGATGGAGATGTAAAGTTGGAGAGTACTGTCACTTTAAGGGCTTAGTCAGACGGGCGTTTTTAGCCGCGATTTGCGCATGCGTCCGGCGATTTTATAAAACCATTGCTTTGCAATGGTATCGGACACATGAGCGCTTTTTATGCGCTTGTCCGATAAATTATAGAACAGAAATCGCAGATCGCACCTATCTGCGATTCCTGTTCTCTTCTCTATATGCGCTCAATGGGGCCGGCGGCAGCAGCGCCGACCCCATTGAGAACATATAGAAGACAAATCATTCTTCTCTGCCACAGCTGTAACAGCTGTGGCAGAGAAGAACGATGTTTGCCCATTGAATTCAATGGAGCCGGCAATACAACCGGCTCCATTGAAAGCAATGGGCTGCCGGCGAGCGCTGGATGAATTGTCGGGAAGGGCTTAAATATATAAGCCCTTCCCTGCAATTCATCCTAAAATGTGTTAAAATAAAAAAAAATTGTATACTCACCTTTCCGCTGCAGCCGGAGTCCAGCCGCGGCCGCTGTCAGTTCTCCTGAACTGCTTCTCGGCACTATTCAGCTGGCGGGGCTTTAAAATCCCCGCCTGCTGAATGATCTGCCTCTGATTGGTCACAGCCAATTGGCTCAGCGGGAGCTGCCCCTGATTGGTCCCGCTGAGCCAATGAGAGGCAGCAGTCACTCACCCATTCATGAATTCATGAATGGGTGTGTGAGTGAAACCTGCCTCTGATTGGTCAGGCTGTGACCAATCAGAGGCAACTCATTCAGCAGGCAGGGAATTTAAAGCCCGGCCGGCTGAATAGTGCCGAGAAGCAGTTCAGGAGAACTGACAGCGGCCGCGGCAGAACTCCGGCTGCAGCCGAAAGGTGAGTATACAAATTTTTTTTATTTTAACACATTTTAGGATGAATTGCAGGGAAGGGCTTATATATTTAAGCCCTTCCTGACAATTCATCCCACACTTGCCCGCAGCGCATTGCTTTCAATGGAGCCGGCTGTATTGCCGGCTCCATTGAATGCAATGCGCTGGACAGCTCCGGCCCGTTTCTAATGAAAAGCGGCTAGGAGCAGATTTTCGGGCGTTTTTTCGGCCGATTTTTCGGCGCCGGTCACGCGATTTGCGCATGCACAACCGTCATGCGATGCGCAAATCGCGCGAAAAAACGCCCGTGTGACTAAGGCCTTAGAGTACTGTCATTTTAAGAGAGAGTTTACTCTAAAGTTATAACACAACGTTAAAGTATGATAACCTCCTATGGAGAGAAAACATGTTTATTTAGTTGATGTTCAGTACAGCATATTCTGTAAAAATGTGCTACCTCTGCCTCCATCTGTTATGCTGAACTTGTGCTGCACCAACATCCGCGACAACGAGATCAGGACTCTGTGGGGGTCATATCATCATTTTCAGGACTGCTGTACGCTGAAGCTAGTTCTTAATGACATTGGCTGTAGGTTTGGGGTTTTTGTCCTGCTGCAGAATACATTTGGAGCCACTCAGACGCTTCCCTGATGTTATTACATGATATATACCTATCTGCCTGTATTTCTAAGCATTGAGGGCATCACTAATCCTGATCAAATGCACAACACTATTTGCTGAAATGAAGCCCAAAACTTGCGATGAACCTCTACCATGCTTCACTGCTGTCTGCAGACACACATTATTGTACCACACCCCCCTATGCTTCACTGTTGCCTGCAGACACTCAGTATTGTACCACTCTCCACCACGCTTCACTGCTGCCTGCAGACACTCAGTATTGTACCACTCTCCACCATGCTTCACTGTTGACTGCAGGCACTTGTTATTGTACCGATGTCCACCATGCTTCACTACTATCTGCAGACACTCTGTTACGGCACTCTGCCCCCCGAGCGCCAGATGGGGTGCCCTGATCTTCCCGCACCCCACTGTCCCTGCCTACTTGCCTCGGCCCTGGCTAACCCCAGGCGGACAACTGGACGGCGGTCCCTGCCCTGGCTAGGGACCTGGCGACTGACAAGAAGCAAGCTACCTAATGGGGGGGAACAGAGTGCCGACAGGGGAGGCAGATGGAATCGACCAACAAAACTTACAAAGCTGGGCTGGAGATGGAGCTCACAAGCAAACTGACAGGACACTGAATAGCAACTAGTGCTGACTGAGACAGACCAGACTAGAGGCTAACAGAACCAACAGGAACAGACCGAGCAAAGGATAGCAAGAAGGAGCTGACCGACAACTAGGGACTGGCTGAGGTAAACTGCAGACAGACTGACTAGATGAAAGCAGAACCAATAACTGGCAATGAGCTCAATTCACTGCCAGTCTTTTAACCACAAGGTTCCGCCCAGGGGCGGAGAGTGGGAGGAGGCAACTCCACCCACTGCTGTATAAGAAGAACGGAGGAGTGCGGGCGGCACCCTACGGGCGGACACACCCACGCCGCCGCCCACCGGCCACCCCAAGCCGCTGGGATAACCCCGACACAGGGCTCCAGGCCGCCTGAGCGATGCGCACCGACCACGGGACCCCGTGCCGCACTGCATGGTAACACACTCATTATTGTACTGCTCTCTACCATGCTTCACTGTTGACTGCAGGCACTTGTTATTGTACCAATGTCCACCATGCTTCACTGCTGCCTGCAGACACTCATTATTGTACCGATCTTCATCATGCTTCACTTCTGCCTGCAGATACTCATTGTTGTACTGCTCCCCACCATGCTTCACTGTTGCCTGCAGGCACTCATTATAGTACTGCTCTGCACCATGCTTCACTGTTGCCTGCAGACACTCATTATTATACCGATCTCCACCATGCTTCACTGCTGCCTGCAGACACTCATTCTTCAACCTTGCTTGTTTTTTTTTGTGCTTCTTCAAAAGAGCTTGAATAGCACATCTTGAAACCCCTATTTGCTTTGAACCTTTGCCTGCGATAGACCTTGTTGATGTAGTGTAAGTACCTTGTGTCTTATTACTGTGCTCAGTCTTGCCATGGTGTATGACCTGTGACATGAAACTGTCTTCCACAACCTCACCTTTGTAGCAGAGTGTGATTGTTCTTCATCCAGTTTTAAGCCTCCTACACAGCTGTTTCAGTTTACGTTAATCACTGTTTCAATCTACGTATGAAAATGTTGATTATTATCACCTGTTTGGTATAATTAATTAATTAATCATACAACTGACTATAATTAGAGATGAGCGAACGTACTCGGTTTCGCAATCAAGCACTTTTCGAGTACTTCACTACTCGGGTGAAAAGTACTCGGGTGCGCTGTGGTTGAGCGGGGGGTTGCAGCGGGGAGTGGGGGGGGGAGGGAGAGAGAGAGGGCTCCCCCCTGTTCCCCGCTGCTACCCCCCACTCCCATCTGCAACCCCCCGCCCCATAGCGCACCCGAGTACTTTTCACCCGAGTAGTGAAGTACTCGAAAAGTGCTCGATTGCGAAATCGCCCTTACCGAGTACGTTCGCTCATCTCTAACTATAATCCTACAAAATCCCTAACTTTGTGCAATTCTACCTAGAAGAACTCATGCTGCTTTGAAGACGAAGAACAGTCACACCAGATATTGACTTTGTGCAAACGTTTTAGGCAAGTGTGTAAAAGTAGGAATGCTTTAAAAAAAATAGAAGTGTTAATATATATATATATATATATATATATATATATTTTTTTTTTTTTTTTATATATATATATATATATATATACGCAAGTATATAAAGTAGAAAAATGTCGCTGTCACCAATGTTTTTGCACTCGATATTGTAGACATGGTGCTTAGCTGTCTACATTACAGTACAGATCTACAGTGGGCTGCCAGGTTAACAATGAAGTATGTATTTCTACGCTAACGCTGTGTACATGAAAAATTCAATTTCCTCTTTAATGGCTCTTTAAGAGGTTCTCAGATAACCAACTAAATCAGGAAAGCTTCCTCCCCATGATCAGCCGTAAAAACAGAGAAAATGAATACTAACTTTCCAGTCTCAATTTGCGATTTGGAAAGTACATTTCAGCGAGTTACGGAATTTTAAGTCTAAATGTGCTACTTATTTTGCCAACGTGCACAGGAGTCGTACAAATAAGGTTCATTAAGCATAAAACCCACTTTTCTGAGCACATTTTATAGAGGAGGAAGCGGCTATGTTGTGAAACAGTGATGGCGACACGCTTACTTACTTAGGAAAACATTTCCACAGAAGATCAAGTTTTGCCGAAGGTCAAATGAGCATTTACCAGTGTATGTGATTAATTAGTGTCTATGCAAAGAATACAGGATCTATTAAGCATATTGCTTACTTTTACGGAAATTTCCCTGACAGTCGCTGAGTGTTAAAACATGTTCTGCCTTACGGATCAACATCCAGTTAATTACAGGAGAATCAGGCATCGGCTCCTGACAGTGTAGGATTACAGTTCACTGGACCCACCAAAGGAAACAATCCTCAGGCCTATCATTCATCTATGCAGAACTGGTGCACGGACACTTAATTGCATGCTAAATTATGCCGTAATCCTATACGAGTCATACCATTAGTATATCAGCAATAGTACGGTTTTTAACCCAGCCTGTAAAAATTACCCAAAGTTCAAATCATGGCCTCCAAATAGCATCAAATGAGGTTGTTTTCTACCGGATCTGTGGGCCCATTGATGGGTCCAAACCTCAGCACTATGCCGCAACAAAACTGTTCTACTGCTGTTAACCAAATGTTCATGGATTACATAAATGTAATCAACCCCAACATTGCTGACCTACTGTGACTCATGGTAGAGTTCCAAAGTCTTCTGGTTTTCCCAATACAGTTTACTATTGACTTTAAGGGGTTGTCCGCTCAAGATTACCATGTCTGTAAACCCTATTTGGGCATTTGGATGTCAAGGAGAGAGGAATGCTAGTCCCAAAACAGTGGGGCCTTGTGTTTATTCCCCTCTCCACATTCTTTCCATGACCCTTGGGCCAAGTTATCACCTTGTTTGCTATCAAGAGTAGATTCCTGCAGAACTACAGTACTAGCCACCCATTAGCAAAGCAGATGGGACAAACCAACGCTGGACATCCTCTCTCCATTGACCCCAGGATGGACTGACATATGCTGACTTTGGATGACATGACATAATACCTGACTAGTGTTGAGCGAATCGAACCAGTGGAACTCTGTTTTGGGTCAAACTTAAAAGTTCGGTTTGACGCAAACCTAAAACAAGCTTTTAGCAGAATTCTACTGAAAATAGGGTTCTACTGATTCAGTTCACTCAACACTAATCCTGAACACTGGTGTATAACACTGCCTAAGGGCTATACAAACCCAGTATAACACTCTCAGTGTGTTATACAGGGCTTTTAAAAGTTTTAGAAATTGTTACATACCTATTTTAGGGTTTTGGTGAACTTTTGGTCAGTTCAAACTAATTTGGACCAAACCAAACTTTCTGCAAAAGTTTGGCAAGCCACCATAACCAATTTTTTTTTTTTTTAAATCCCTCTCCCTGATGATCAAAATGATTTCTATGGCAAAAGCAGTTCTCATATAGCCCAGAATCTCTGTCTGATCAAAATAAGTGCACCTTAAACGGGCTGTGCCAAGAGCACAACCCTTGTCTATATGTCATATTAGGGTATATGAACACCATACAGAGGGGTCCTCTGCTTGAAATCCCCTCTATAATCCAGAAGGAAGAGTCGCTCATAGAAGTGGCTACCATTTGAGCAGACCTCCTGCGGTCCTGAAATTACAGGAATGGCTGTCCTGTAATATTGTATTTTCAGCAATCACATTGTGGGAGGGATGGTGCATTTTGGCACAGCCCCTAACTGAAAAAGCATGCCTAAAAATATTGTATATAACTAGCTTTAGTTACTTACTGACACTTACGTATGTCATACCAGACAGTTCTTCCCTTCTTTCTCTCTATAACAGGGTTCTCTATGCTATCATAGGCAGACAGAAACATTAGGAGCGTTCATAGGGATCTGTCATCAGTGTGCACTCTATATGACATCCTATGAAGCTTTCCCGGTAGGAAGCCAGGATGTGTTAGTGTTCCCGGCTGCACCGATTGCACAAGATACATGTACAACAGATATGTGAGTAATGCGCTGCTACTTATATATACAAAGGTATTAACTAGTATGAGTTCCCTGCGTCATTTACTGTATGCACTCCAATTTCTGACTAGCTGCAAATGTCACTATTCGAGAGCAATGAGGATAAGCTCAATAGAAAAGGGGTCTCCACTTGAGTCTCAGGTTGGCGACCGCTGTAATGTACACTGAATGGCCAGTATAATAAATACACCAGCACTTTCACGATTGTATGGGAATTAGATATATGACCCCAGAGTGCAGCATAAAATCAACTAAGAAGGTTTTCCGTGGATCAGTTTCAGTGTGAATTGACATTAAATGGGAAAATCCAGCGATCTGAGCAGCTTCCAATGAAGTACTAACCTAGCTAGGGCCAGGACTTCATACACTGCCAAACTTGTAGGGTTTTATGCAACTTGTCGATGAAAGGGGTCAAAAGAGAATGTTAAGAATTGTTCTGAGGGACAATCAAGCAAATAGCAGCCAGATACAACACTGGTGCTCCAATTAACGTGTTTTCTATCTCACAAGGAATTGCTGCGGTTCTGAAGACCAAAGGAGGTCCAATGCAGTCCTAGATGAGTGTCTGTAATCAGTGATAGATAGATATGATATAGATAGATGCATAGATAGATAGATATGAGATAGATAGATAGATATGATATAGATAGATGCATAGACAGAACTAGATAGATACATACATAAAGAAAGAGGAGCGTGTTTGTCTTGTGGGCGGTACTGCCCCCTCCCGACACTATGAGCATGTCATGAGTTCACGGTCCCTGAAACCACTGCGCACTGAGTAAGCCCCTCTCATCTGTGTAAGCCTTGCCCCTGCTCCTCACATGGCCTCTGTGCATTGTACGCTTCTTCCCTGCTGACTGCTCTCATTACCTGATGCTCCCTCCAGCCTCTGCTATCATCTCCTTTACTGATAGAATTTGGGGAGGGCAGCACCTGCCGCACCCCCCTTTCTACGCCACTGTTTGTAATAAAGAGACCATTTAATGTATGATAGGTTCATAAGATTTTCACTTTTTTACTGGATTCAATACTGTGGCTCGCTATGCGTTTTGACTGTCAAAGAGAAAAAAAGAATTGCCTTGGCGGCAGCTGCCTGACATTGGTTGCTTCAGTTAAGTTTACAGGTAACTAAAATGCCCAAGTCGTTTTCCATGTTAGTGTTCCCCATTGGTTTCCCATTTAGTGTGTAATGGTGACATGTATTTCCCTGGCCAGGTGCAGAAGCTTACATTTACTAGTATTAATCCTCATTTGCCACTTTTCTGCCTCCAAGATCCTCTTGCAATCTCCTTGCATTCTCTCTTGTGTTAATTTTGTAGTGGCCCCGGAGTAGGGGGAGGGGGGGTTAAGGTAGGTGTATGTCTGTCTCATGTGAACTGTGTTGTGTATATATGTCTTATGTGTGTGCTAATAAACTGTCTTGTGTCTTGTGCCCCCCCCTCCCCCCCCCTTTGTAGTTAGTCTCACGAGGAGGGAGGAGTTAGTAGGAGTTAGAGAGAGGGAGAGTGCCAAGATGTAGCTGGTGGAAGAGGACATGTCAGCGTGAGGCGGAAGCTGACTTATGCTTCTGCCACCGCAGAGCCGTGGGCTTGTCTCCCACTCCGTGAGGCGTATACCAAAAAATGTGAATAAAACCTGAAGCAATAGCTTGTAGTAGTGCCAGCTGAAAAGTGTAGCTGCACGCCAAGGGAAAGAGACAGGAGTGGTAAGGAATACGCCACATCAGGAGAGTACCCCCGGGGATTGTCTAATCCGATAACTTGGACTGAAGACACCTAGGAACAAGAAAGAAAGTGCCTCCTAAAAGATAAATTTGAAGGAGGCCTGCTAGAAGTGTTGTGCCTGAACTGTCATCTTGCCGTGATTTCGGAAAATCAAGGTTGGATTCCGTAAGTAGAGGAAACCATGTACCTCTGGTTTTGAAAATTAACTTTGCTTGTGGACTCTGTTATTTGCCAAAGAGTAACTATCTATGGGAAAAGAGGTACTGGCGTCACGTGACAACACCGGTGAGATTGATTACCACATCTACATTTTGCTTGTTCTGTTTTTGCACCTGCACGTGACTGAGCTAGGTCCCTGCCACCATTGCCATGGGGAGATCACAGAGCCACCTGTGACACCCATCTGGAGGTTTCCCCGCAACGGCATGTCTCAGGCTCAAACGCCGCAATTTATTTGCATACTTTTATGTCATCTGCAAATATTGATATTCTACTGTACAATCCATCTACCATGTCATTGAGAAATATATAAAAAAGAATAGGGCCCAAAACCGCCCCCTGTGGTACCCCACTAGTAACCCCTCTAATACTGCACCCTTTGGTATCCCAATAGAAGAGGTGACCCCATCAGGGCATGTACCATTGCATTCTCTGCCTCGTTCTTTTGCATTATTTCTCCCTCTCCCTCTTGTGTGTATACGCTCTCTCTCCCTTTACATTCTTTCTCTCTGTCTTTTGTATTCTCTCTTATTTTCTACTGGTCGAATACTGGTCCGTAGTTACCCAATAGGAAAGAATAGAAATATGGAGGAAATACAGGAAATACAGGTCATGCTGCGTTTTAAGAAAAAGTAATGTGTTCCAGCTCGCGTATGACGTCAGTCCATCCAAAAACAAATCAGAGGGCATGTGCCCATCGCACAGTGTGACGCGGGTGCATGTGAGGCAGAACGCACAACGTCTTCAGCGAGAAGAGCTGGGGCGTCACTCAGTAAGAAATGGGCCATTTTTTTAGCTGAAAAGACTGGAAGAAAGCAGGATCGCTGACAGAGGGGGAACACCCATCGGTCGGTCCGGGGCTGATTTGTATACAGGGAAAGTTATTGCCCAATATCTTCACTTGGGAGACACTTTGGAAGAATATAAAGGTAGCATCTGGTTCCTTGTGACAGTGCATACATAACAGTAGATTGGGTTCATTAGGCCAGACTTCCTTTAAGGGGTTAAAGTCGATAGCATTAGTTGGGCCTAATCTGAGCTGTGTAACATAATGTTCTGCAGCAGCTGAGTTACTTATGAGGATCTTAGTAAGGTGGGTGTTTTGTATCCTTTGGGATGAGTATCCCAAGGTTCTGCATCATTTGAAAGGGAGATTATGCTTTGCAGCAGCTGAGACACATGACTGTATAATGCACAGTGCAGCTGCTGAAGAACCTCTTTTCAGATCTAAAGGAAGCGTTTCATGGCTGTCAGTCAGTGGCTGGCACGGAAGGGAAGACTGCATCTGCAAGAACAGATAAGCAGGGCCTAGCCCAGGGCTGTCACACTCATTTTCACCGAGGGCCACATCAGCCTTATGGTTGCCTTCAAAGGGCCGATTGTAATTGTTAGACTGTATTTTGGCGAGTAATGCGCATTAAATAGTGCCCATTGATTTCAATGGGTTCGTTCTCATGAGCGTATATTTTCACCCGACTAAGAATTGCATGAAAAAATATGCGGCAGTACCTATTTTGGGGCCTATTATGCACCGCAATAGGCCATTGCAGTAAATGACTTGGGGCAATAGGCCATTGCAGTAAATGACTTGGGGCAATAGGCCATTGCAGTGAATGACTTGGGGCAAATAGGAAACCTGCGTGTTCACTGCATATTTGTGCACCATTTCAATGAGCCTGTCTGCTTTTTTTTTTGCATGGGCAAATATGCAGTGTATTTGGGCATACGAAAACATGCCAGAGCAGCTGAAAAACATGGAAATAAGCCATTTTCAGCCACACAAATATGCAGGATATTTGCCTGACCAAAAGGTACTCACGTCCATGTGAACGAACCCTAATAGTTACCCTCATAATGGCCGCAGTAGTAATAGTGTCCCCCATAGTGACCCCAGTAAAAGTGACCCTCATAATGGTCCCAGTAGTAATAGTGACCCCCATAGTGGCCCCAGTAGTAATAGTGACCCCCATAGTGGCCCCAGTAATAATAGTGCCCCCCATAGTGTCTGCAGTAGTAACAGTGACTCTCAAACTGGCCCCAGTAGTAATAGTGGCTCCCATAGTGGCCCTAGTATTATTAGTGCCCTCCCACAATAGCCCCAGTAGTGATAGTGCCCCCCCCCCCATAGTGGCACCAGTAGTAATAGTGCCCCCATTGTGGCCCCAGTAGTAATAGTGACCCCCATAGTGGCCCCAGTAGTAATAGTGACCCCCATAGTGGCCCCAGTATTAATAGTGCCCTCCCACAATAGCCCCAGTAGTGATAGTGACCCCCCATAGTGACACTAGTAGTAATAGTCCCCCCATTGTGGCCCCAGTAGTAATATTGGCCCCCATAGTGGCCCCAGTATTAATAGTGCCCTCCCACAATAGCCCCAGTAGTAATAGTGCCCCCCATAGTGGCACCAGTAGTAATAGTGCCCCCCATAGTGGCCCCCAGTATTAATAGTGCCCTCGCATAATCGCCCCAGTAGAAATAGTGTCCCCTATATTGTCTCCAGAAGTAATAAGTGACCCCTGTAGTGGTCCCAGTAGTAATAGCGACCTCCCCATTTGCCTCGGGCCAGGCATCATCCCCACAGGCATTACACTCACCCAGTTTACAGGTCTGGCGGCGACAGTGCAGTCTGTGACTGCTGCCCTCTTCCTTCATCATCTGCGTTGTGTACAGGATGGAGCACACAGACGCTGGGTAAGAGAAGTCAGATTGCCCTGCCACCGCCGGATCTGCAGGTAGGGTGAGTAGAATGCTGCACGGCTGGCGGGCCACATAAAATAAGGCAGCAGGCCGAATTTGTCCGACGGGCCTTGTGTTTGACACGTGTGGCCTCGGTATTGCCCCCCATCTTTGTATGAGGTTGACAGGTTACAAGACGTGACCCCCCCCCCCCCAGCTCCCTCCGGAGGGGGTTTCTTCCGAGTGTCCCCTTTTCATTCCTGCAGCCCTGGCTGAGCGCTCGCTGTTACATTATGCGCTACACGTTTGCTGTGAAATCATGTAAATCACATAACTGGATCGGCATGAAGGATTGCAGGAAAACAGCAAACAAGTGAACTTTATTTAGCTTCAGATTCCGTTTTATCTGCGGCGGTAAACAGGCGGGAAGCAAGGTTTAACAATGTTTAGGAAGTGATTTGCAATTACTGACTTTTTAGGCGGAATCTTTATACAAACGCCGAAGATAAACATTTAGTGACTGTAATAAGTGCTGGAAGTGATAAGATACACAGCGCCCAGGAGGGGAGCAGCTGCTGCGCACCAGACCCCGCTGCTGCGCTCCCGTCAAGCACCAGCCGCATGCTACACCTTCCCGCTTCTCATACACTTTACCTTATAGCTCAGCGTCCTGTGTGGATGCAGAGCACTCAGGGCACTTTTAGACAAGCCGATTTATCATTTAAACGAGTGATGTCATCGCTCGGGACTGAACGAGTGATGTCATCGCTCGGGACTGAACGAGTGCTGCTTAGGCCGAACGATAAGTGAAGGAGCCTGTGTAAGGGCTCCTTCACGTGAGCGGATGCATTTTTGCACACACCTCAGCGCAATGTATTTGCACTATGAGCGAGTCTTTTTTGCACGCGTGTTTTACTGTACTTTTTGCGCTTGTAAGCTATTGTTTTTTGCGCACGGGACACAAATAAACCCAAATTTGAATCTTTATTTAACCTAATGACTTGCAGATGTGTTCATTTTCCCACAGAATTGTGCCTTGCGTTTGTCATGCACCTGCTCGTATACTGCGCACCTCCCAATAGACATTTATGTACAAAAAGAGAGAGCATGTGCTATATTTTGCACACGCACGTAATACGCCCGCAAAATCAGCGAATCTGTACGAACCCATTGACATGAATGGGTTCTATTCTCTCCGCACAAAGTGAAGGAGCCCAAGTGACGGAGCCACAAAGTGAATGATAAGTGAAAGGCAAACGATTATAATTGTTATTGTTCATTGTGCGGTTGTTGGCTCACGTTTAGACAGAGCAATTATCATTCACTTTTACTCCTTTGAACGATTTTTTTTATCGCAAAGCATTCTGCCTGAGGGCTTCTTCAGACGACCGCGATCTTGTCCAGTTTTGTGGGCGTAAAAAATTGCGGATACAAAACGGGATGAAAAGAAACCATGTGCACATCTGTTTAACCCTTTCCAATCCACTGTCTGACGTTTGAAGACATTCTTGTTGTAGGCTGTACAGCTCCGATGTCGAAAGACGTTCGGCAGGGTATTCTTACTGCATATTACTGGCCGCTCTGTTGTCGGGGGCCTCTCCAGCATGTCCCATACCGCAGTACTGGCTCTACCCAGCAGATGGCGCCATTGTATAATGGCGGAAAGAGAAGGCCCCCTAGGAAATCCTGAATCCAAAATTGGATTGCAAAGGGTTAAGCCCTAAAAGCACTTTTAGGGACCTTTCACACAACAGCGTTGCGGGATACGCCCTCCTGCAGAATATTCAGCTCCAAAATCCACGCTGCTAATATTCATTTTTTGGTGCAGAAATGAAAATAGCAGAATCTGGCCCATATCAAAATCCTCAAATATTAGTGCAGATTTTGGGGCGGAATTCAGGGGCTGCCTATCCCATAAACGCACCCTGTGTAAAAGGTCCCTTAAAGGGATTGCCTGGTTTAAAAAGCAGATAGCTGGAAAAGGTCCACAATTGTTTTACCCTCTAGGTTACACTGTATGAGCAGAATTCAGAATTTGGTTTTCTGATGAATATATGGGCCAAATTATTCAAGTTTCTGGAACTAAAAATAGTTGGAGATCAGGTCAATTCACTTCACTACAATGGCTTTATTTCAGGTTGGTGTTTTTTCATTCTTCCTTTTGAAAATCTAGGTGACCCCCTTACCAAAATAGAAAGGGACGCTCAGCTGTTCGCTGCGCTGTCAGGATGCTTCTACAGGCAGCAGGAAGGTGCAGTATCACTGCTGATGGTTGGAGATATGTAGCGAGTCTGGGTCACTCAGTACTGATGAAGAAGGTGCCTTATTGTAATCTTCAACTAAAATGAGTCACAACCAACATATGATAAATGGCAGCTAATCAGCACATTGGTAAACTACCTGCATAAAGTGCCCCAATAATGTCTCTGAGTCCTGGCTAATTTATTAAATCTCCATCACTCAGGGCTCTTTCTTCACACGGGCGCTGCGATTTTCAGATGCCCACATCGCGGGCGAAAAATGGCATGAGCGAGGAGCAGCTGCAACCAAGCCACGGCTGCATCTCCTGTTTTCTCGCACATTCTGACGGACGGGTTAAACTCCCGCCCCCTCTCCGCCCCTTGCCGGCTGCTGGCAAAGGGAGGAGATGGGAGTTTATTAGAGCTAGTCATGCTAAACTCCCTTCCTCCCCAGCCTATGGGAGCTACTGGCAAGGGGAGGGACTTTAGCAACCCGAGCTGCTGCTAAACTCCCTTCCCCTTCCCTTTTCTGATGGCTTTCATAGGTTCCCATAGGAGTCTATGGGAACGGCCGGCGTATTCTGGCGAAAGATACGACAAGTCCTAACTTTCCCAACATCACGTGAAAACAGCCGGCCGGAATGCGCACCGTGTGCAATATGTTTTCCAGCCGGCCAATTGCCCATCTAAACAAATGAATTGGAATCCAATGCTTCACATAGTCACGATTGCACTTTATCCTGTGAGCACCTGAACATTTTTTCATCTACTATTATGAATCATAGAATGGCAGAGTTTGAAGGGATCTCCAGGGTCATCGGGTCCAACCCCCTGCTCAGTGCAGGATTCACTAAATCATCCCAGACAGATATTTGTCCAGCCTTTGTTTGAACACTTCCATTGAAGGAGAACTCACCACCTCCCGTGGCAACCTGTTCCACTTATTGATCACCCTCAGGCTCTAATCACACGACCGTATATACGCAGCTATTGTAGCTGCGTCCAAAAATTACTGATTAAAGTATTGGCTTCCAATGTGTTCATTCAGGTGAGCAATTGCGCAAAAAAAAATCACGCCAGGAAAAATAGCACATTGTTATTTGTATAGCACCAACTTATTTTACAGTGCTTTCAGGTACTTTATTTATTATGTTGACCAATTCTAGCCCTATCTTATGCTGAGATGTATAGACTTCTATGGGAGCTGAAAAAGGGGAAGGGTAGGGAGTTTACCTGCGTCCAACACCAGGAAAAGAAGACAGCGAGCTCTATTTAAACATTAGCAGTCATTTCGAGGATTTCTGCTGACTAAGGGATTTCCGCTCTGCCGCGTATTTTTCGCCAATACATCACAGCGCCCATGTGTATGAACGAGAAAACGCTAATCAAGATCAGGATTACTTCCCGGCTATTCTTCATTCATGCGATTTTTAGCTGCGATTGGCCGAGCGTAAAAATGCATATGGCTGACTGAAAGAGGCCTCACTGTCAGAAAGTTTTTTCTAATATCTACTCTGTGTTTCCTCCCTCCCAGTTTCATAATGGGTGTGTTACTGTCGTCATCGGATGGTCTGTACTACTAAATAGAGGCAGTGTGTATGTGGTAATACTGACTGATCCTAGTTTAAACTGTACACGGCACACGGGCATCCCTGCACCGCTATGAAGTAGCAATATAGCTAACTGCAAATATAGCCATGAAAGTCCTCAAACGGTCGCAACCCAATTCTACCATTGAGTGCCAATTAATGCAAGTCCTATATTAATGTCTAATTAATTTATCTATACAGTATTCACATACTACTGCCATTCAGTGCTTAAATAATTCCTCTATATAATATCCACAGCCATCATATTGTACCTAAATAATATACAGTATTCAGGTAGCCGGCTCAAGGTTGACTCAGCCTTCCATCCTTCCGAGGTCAGTAAAATGAATACCCAGCTTGGTGGGGGGGTAGAGATGAGCGAGCATACTCGCTAAGGGCAATTGCTTGAGCATTGTCCTTAGCGAGTACCTGCCCGCTCGGAAGAAAAGGTTCGGATGGCGGGGTGGTTGAGCGGTGAGTAGAGGGAGTGAGCAGGGGAGACCGGGGGGAGAGAGGGAGAGAGAGATCTCCCCTCCGTTCCCCCCTGCTCTCCCCTGCCCGCCGCCGGCAGCCGAATCTTTTCTTTCAAGCGGGCAGGTACTCGATAAGGGCAATGCTCGCTCGAGTAATTGTCCTTAGCGAGTATACTCGCTCAGCTCTAGTGGGTGGTAATAAATAAATTACTTGAAAGCGCTGCAGAATAAGTTGGCTATACAAATAATATTATTCCATTATATTGCCCACATAATAACAATATTCAGTGTCCAAATAATACCACTGTAGATCAATACCTAATACTGGACAGTGGGGGGTTCAATTGAATCAAGGGCGGTAACGAGGATTTTAATGTCAATATTTGTGGTGGTGAAGGGGCTAATGAAGTCATCCTTGGTGACTGTGATGGTCTAATATAAAGTCCTATATATATATCCCTTATGGTCGAGGGCAGAGAAAGAGAGGTAATAGAGATTCCTGGTGATCTAGAGCAGTACAGGGATGAAGTAATCCATCTCTGGTGGTCTAGAGTAGTAATAGGCAACGCAAAGTGTTCCAGATCCAGACTTATTAACTGATTTTGTAATTATTTTGTCTGGATGTCAAATCATCTATTCAGACTGCTGTATAGGAATGACTCTGTGTGATTTACTAGCCACCAGACGTGATGCTTGGATGTTTCTCTCTTCCCTATACTTAATAATATGATTTAATTTGCTGCTGCAGGGGAAGAGTGTTCACAAAATGCATAATTATACACGCCAACAAGGTGATTTGAACACTCAAAGCCACAATGTTGAAATCATTTGTTCTTCACGGTTTATGGAGACGGTTCCCGCGCATTTTTTATTTTCCCAAAACAAGGCAATGCTCTGTATACAATGCTACCCAGCAATCTCTGCTCTCTATATAGATGCAATCAAAATTATTCAACCCTCATTGCAAATTAGATTTATTTGCCAAATTTACAAACTTTCAGTTGTTTACAAAAAACAAACAATTTAAATAGCTCAACACAATCAATATAACAAGTGTTTTCTCTAACTTCAATGCAAAATGATACTTTTAATGACTATTAAAGTCTTAGAATTATGCAACCTCTGAATAGAATCTCTCATAAGAGCACACATTTGCAAATCAGATATTGTCTCAAGCACACCTGATGTAACTAATCAAGGTCTTCATTAGTTGCAACAAGTGTGCTTGAGCTAAAACACATGAAATACCTGGGCTTGTTAGGGCTTTGTTGACTATAGAAATATAGCTAAGTCAAGAGAGTGGTCCACAAGGTTAAGGCCCAATGTCCGCCACGCGGCGTCAGCCAATCACAGCCATTCAACATTGAATAGCTGTGATTGGCTAATGCCACGTGGCGTCAGCCAATCACAGCCTTTCAATGATGTCATTGAATGGCTGTGATCGGCTGACGGTGCGTGAGTTAGCCAATCACAGCATTAGTTTTCTGGAGGTGGAAGAGGAGGGAGCGACAGCCTGCAGCAGCGCCGCAGAACGCCGGGGGAGGTGAGTACTGTTTTATTTGGGTTTTTTGACACTTTTTTTTTTGTATAGCCAGCGTATAAGACGACCCCTGACTGGAGAGCAGATTTTTCGGGCTTAAAAGGTCGTCTTATACACCGGAATATACAGTATATTAGTTGCGTTGAGCTATTTAAATTGTTCTTGTTTTTTTTTTGCAAAGACTGAAAGTTTGTACATTTAGCAAATAAACCTAATTTGCAATGGAGGTCGAATACATTTTGGTTGCATCTGCAGATTTGCAGCCTCAGCATGACAGCAAATAGAGATTTTGAAAATGCTGAGAAATTAAGACAGCGTATTAGAAAGTTGCAGAACTTTTCATTTTTATGAGGATTTAACATTCATTATGTAAAGTTAGTAACTTCTTTAAGGCTATTCGAAGCTTTGATTGTTCGGAGATTTGGGACTTGTGGTGGGCGGCACAGTTTTGGTTTTGAGAATTATCAGGTGACAGATATGTAACATCATATATGTAACGGGCTGCAATGTCATGTAATTACAGCTTGCTTGGAATATAATAGGAGTGTGTAGACCTGCTGGTAATTAAGCCTGTCTCTTGGGTGTATGTGATATTGGATTTCCTTCCATCTTTATCCGGCAGCATTGCTGATAGATATGTGTACAGCACAATGTCCCCTCAAGTCTACATGGAAAACTACTCCACACCCGCCACTTGTATGATATTATGTATGTCTATGAGGTCCTTGGCCTTCCATTGACAAAAATATTGGTTCAAAAACTGCTGAAAAGTAACAATATCCAAATAAGATCGCCATACTCTGCTGAAATAGCAGTGCTATACAATGCTCACATAATATTGCACAGTTATACATAGTTTTCAAGCCAAATACCCAGAGGTCTAACTTGAAGCTTCTGGGCTCCAATTCAAAATCAGTAACATGACCCCTACTTACCAGAAGTGCTTTTGGGCGCTCGCAGGTGCCAGGACCCATGTGTGACTGCTACCCCTGCATCCCATATAGTTACATCTAGAGATGAGCGAGCATACTCGTTAAGGCGATTTACTAAAGAGAGCATCGCCTTTTTCGAGTACCTGCTGGCTCGTCCCTGAAGATTCGGGGGGGCTGCGGGGGGCGGCGGAGGGGAGCGGGGTGGAGAGTGAGAGAGATCTTTCTCTCACTCCCGATCCCCTCCGCAACCCCCTGCTCACCCCGCCCCCCCGAATCTTTAGGGACGAGCCAGCAGGTACTTGAAAAAGGCGATGCTCTCTTGAGTAAATCGCCTTAACGAGTATGCTCGCTCATCTCTAGCTACATTCCTCAATGTGACACCTGTAACTAGAAGTGAAATTCTGTGAATCACAGCCCGATATCGCTCTCACCAGTGTGCAGGAGTCCTAAGACATTTGCCCCATCCCAAAAATTTGACGCAGAAAGTTACTGAATTCCTTATGCTTCAGACAAAAGACACGTATATTATACTGATGCTCAAATCTGTCAAAAATTCCCGCATAATTGAGGCTAAAGTACAGATTCACGCATCTGACTCATTCGCACATGCGTGTCTGATTTTGGTGCATGAAAAACAGAACGATTTTGATGCATTTCTATGTCCGTGTGACACAGAGGCGTAACTTGAAGCTCCCGGGCCCCAATGCAAAACCTGTAACAGGGCCCCCAACTATAATGCTTTATTCATAGTACTGGACTCCCTATATGGAGAAGAGAGGCCTTACGGGCCCCCTAAGGGTCCTGGGCCCGGGTGCAACCGCATCCCATGCATCCCCTATAGTTACACCCCTGGTGTGACATTCTTATGCACTGCATGTGTCTGTTTTTTATGTCCATGTGTCTTCTGTTTCTCTCACTTACAAAAAATAACTGGAGGCCCAATTTATGTCACTTCTGTCACTACCCACATAAAACACCCAGAAAAAGTCACATGACAATGGGCGTGCAAAAAAAAAAACAGAGGCCAGTCAGATCCCATCCGTATGAGCTCTGTTTTTTTGGTGCTATCATTGAGGCAATTCTGGTCCATCATAATGGACCAGAACAGGACAGGCTGCAATGTTTTACACGGACCATCGGTCCCTTTAAAAAAAATCTTATGTGTGAACATGCCATTGACTTTTAAGGGTCTGTGTGCTGTCAATTACACTCACAGACAGTGCCTGGAGCAAAAATACACCTGTGTGAATAAGACCCAATATTGGCAGATGTATCATCAGAAATAGAAATATAATGATCACATTTTTATTATAAATATCATTTTTTTTATAATTGGGTGCTTTTTATTGTTTGTGTGACTGTCCACATCAGAAAAATCTTGAAATAGGCTATCATAGTTCTCAAACTGTCAACTACAGCATTCACAATAGACTCACACCTCCTGTTTTCTGTAGTTCACTTGTCAGCTTTGCTGTGTAGACTGTGATAGAATAAGTAGAGTGATCTCATTAACCCCTTCACGACCAATGACGTACCGGTACGTCATGGAGCGTCGGGGTATGTATGAAGAGAGGTTGCGTGGCAACCTCTCTTCATACGGTGCGGGCATCAGCCGGTCGCGGCTATCAACCATTTAAATCCCCCGAACGATGTTTGGGGGTCCCGCACGGCCCCCCCCCCCCGCGGTGAGATCGGGGGAGCCGTGCAGGAGTCATGGCAGCCGGGGGCCTAATAAAAGGCCCCAGGGCTGCGTTAACAGACTGCCTATCAAGCCATCCCCGTGGTGTGGCTTGATAAACTGTCTGTCAAAAAGCAGTATGACGTCATACTGCAGGAGCGATCAAAGCATTGCATGTTAAAGTCCCCCAGGGGGACTTCAAAGTAATGTAAAAAAAATCAATAAAGTTTTTTTTAATTGAAAAAAAAAAAAGTTGTAAAAGTTTAAATCACCCCCCTTTTGCCATATCTATTATTAAAAAATCTAAATTATAAATTAAAAATATATGTATTTGGTATGGTCACGTCCGTAAAAGTCCGAACTATCAAAGTATTGCATTATTTTTCCCGCACGGTGAACGTCGTCCAAAAAAAATAAAGAATGCCAGAAATCCCCTTTTTTAGTTACCCTGTCTCCCAGAAAAAACGCAATAAAAAGCAATCAAAAAGTCGTATGTATTCCAAGTTGGTACTATCAGAAACTACAGAACATCCCGCAAAAAATGAGCCCTCGCTAAACTACATCGACGGAAAAATAAAAAAGTTATTGCGCGCGCAAGATGACGGCAGAAAATAATTGAAAAAAATTAAATGTCTTTGAAAAGAAAAGAGGAGTATAGTAAAAAAAACCTATACAAGTTTGGTATCGTAGTAATCGTACCGACCCATAGAATAAAGTTATCATGCCGCTTTTGTTGCTGTTTGTGCGCCATAGAAACAAGGCGCACTAAAAGATGGCGAAATGTCACTTTTTTGTTCATTTTACTCCACTTAGAATTTTTTAAAAGTTTTTTCTTAGTACATTATATGGTACATTAAATAGCACCATTGAAAAATACAACTCGTCCCACAAAAAACAAGCCCTCATACAGCGACGTCGATGGATACAGCTTCACTGTCACTCCCTGGTTTCTGGGGAATGCTATGTACTCCATCACTTCCTGAAAACTATAATAATCTATGGATTTTTTTCTGTTAATTGACTTCCATTACTTCAGCAACCATAAATCACAGGTCCCGTGTGATCCTCCAATATGTAATATGCTACATGTCTGTATTGCAGAGTCATCAGCGGTTACAGAGGTTTTCCCCATCCTCAGGCAAAGCTTGCTTTGGTGTGATTACTGATAAATATGTTTTCCATTGTTCTTATCTTTGACTCACGAGTGATTCAGGCTGTACTCATGAAATATACTGGGTGAGGTTTGTCATTCATTGCCCATGCCAAGACGTTGGCACTTGGACTTGGTGTTACAACAGAGTAGGTGTTTACCAAAACCGCATGTCTATTGTTTGTAGCATTATATAGTTTAATACTTGAAAAACGCCTATAGAAATAGGAACATCCTCTGATCCAATCATATTATTACTTCAGTCAGTAGGGGGCAGTATTGAAAAGTAGCTATAGTATTGGTTATAATGAAGGTACAGCAAAGATACTCAGTTTGTGGAACTAGTGACGTAAAGGGCACTTCCCCCACATCTCCTGGCAGCTCATACATGCTTCATCCCGAGGAATGATGGAGTAATATCCTGAATAAAAAAATTACACTTAAAGGGGTTGTCAGCCCTCTTTTTCACTGACAACCTATCCTCTGAATACGCCACCAGTAAATGATAGATGGTGTTCCATCACTCAGGACTTCCATCCATCAGCTGATCATCCGGCCCGCTGTCAGTGCAGCCGTCAGCACAGGAAGTGAGGGCACCAGCTTCACTCCTATTGAAATCAATGGGAGAGCCGCACTGCTAAGGTACTTCCTGCCTCTCTGATGGTCATTACATCACATCTAATCCTGATGAAGAGCAGGAAGCTTGAAGAAGGCCATAAGGCCGAAACGGTGCTGTTCATGTCTGTAATGGGGCAATCAATTATGTTTTCTATTGCACCCCTGTATGCTGACAGTCCTTTTTTTTTTGAGGAGCAGGAAGTGTCATAGCAGCGCAGCTCTGCCATTGATTTCAATGGGAATAAAGCCAGCACACACACTATAGGGCTCATTTAGATGGGACAAATATAGGGCAAACAATGCCCGACACTCGTCCCCACACACACTCGCTCCCGTGCTGTTACACGGGAGCTAGTATCGCTGGCTCGCTCACAGAGTGGCCAGCAGGGGGCCGGGGAGGCTGTAGGAGATTTCTCTCCTCGCTCTTCCCCGCCCTTCTCCATTGACATAATATAGCAGCCGTTCAGTACTGAACTGCTGCTATTTACACTGAGCAATCAGCTTATCGCCCATCGTTTATGCTGCATGGACAATGAGGTGAACGATAAGCGCTCAGCGTAAATAGCAGCCGGTCAGTACTGAACAGCCGCTATGTTAAGTCAGTGGAGAGGGGAGGGGGAGCGCGAGAAGAGAAATCTCCTCCAGCCTTCTCGGTGTGAGCCAACGATACTAGCTACCGTGCAATAGCACAGGAGCGAATATGTGGGGGACGAGTGTCGGGCATCGTTTGCCCGATATTCGTCCTATCTAAATGGGCCTTTCCTCCCCTGTCTGCTCACGACAACATCCAGCCCGCGGCACTAGTGTGTGAGACGGACAATCAGCTGATGCACGGTGATCCCAGGGAGTCCCACTAGTGAAAAAGAGGGCAGAAAATCCCTTTAATTAAAAATGTTTTCACATGGATGGTATGACATTATGGAGTTGACTTTTAAGCATTTACACTCAGATGAAAACATTGTGGGATCTGAATAAGTGAAACGGAAGGTCAATTACATATAAAACTTGCAAGACAGTTTATGATGAAGATATTTGCAACTTACTAATGTGTAACATACAGCAATTCTGTATCGTTGTCGTTGCGCACACCATCCGAGACTTCTGGTTGGGTAGCATAGCTACTCCATCCTGGAAAGGGTCACTGATGGAGGGACATGTGATGCAACCCCATCTGTCAGCACCTCCCATGTCTCACTGTGGCCTGTTCAGTTGGATTTGTACCCTGGAAGAACAAAGGCTCAGAGTATAGGACACAGGCAGCGTTGGCCTTAGGAGAGATTGCACCCTGTTCTAATTTTGGTATTCCCCCCCATCTTAAGAAAAAAACTATATACATTGCAATAGGAGGCAGTCTACCTGTATTCATAACATGGAAGAAAATCTCACACAGGATTTATTTTTCATAGAAAAATATTAAAGCCACCCGTGAGTCACCGTCATGTTGTGAGTTCACAACAATGTCACTATGGATGCTGACATTAGTCTTAAGGCCCATTTACACACAACGATTATCGCTCAAAATTTACCCAAAAGCCATCTTTTGAGCGATAATCGTTGTGTGTAACTGCACTGACATTATGCAGATTTCGTTATCCCGTCACTCATCGTTGTCTTTCAGCATGCTGAAAGACAACGATGAGCCCTATCAGGGCTATATATTCTATTTTAAGAGATGTTCAGGAACACCTCTGATAGATAGATATGAGATAGATAGATAGATAGATAGATAGATAGATAGATAGATAGATATGAGATAGATAGATAGACAGATAGATAGATACATAGGTGTAGCATCAGGGGGTGCTGGGATCGCCATGGCGACCCGGCCCGTGCACTCAGGGGGCCCCGAGGCCGCCCTCTGCAATACCAACATGCACATTTAGTGCATTAATCGCTGGCCGTTCTGACTGCAGCAAAATTCTCATCATGCGGCAGCCGGAACGGCCAGCGTGAGAGGAAGGCTCGGCAGAGCAGGGAGGAGGAGGGAGGTACTCACATGGGCCGGCAGGGGAGGATGGAGAAAGTCACATGGGACGGCAGGGGAGGAAGGAAGAAGTCACTTGGGGCGGCAGAGCACAGTGATCATGTGCTGCCCCCTGCTTCCTGCTGAACGGGAAGCTTCTGAGTTGCTGGCTTGCTGCTGCTGTCACATGAAGGAGACATGGACCGGGCCCTGGGGTAAGTGCATATGTGTGTATGTGTCTGTCTCCCTCCTTTATCTATATACTATCTATATACTTGTATCTATCTTTCTATATCCTATCCTAGCTCCTATCTATCTATCTATCTATCTATCTACCTATGTCATATCTATCTATCTATGTCATATCTATCTATCTATCTATCTATCTACCTATGTCATATCTATCTATCTATCCCATATCTATCTATCTATCTATCTATCTATCTATCCCATATCTATCTATCTGCTATCTATCTATATACTATCTATCTATCTGCTATCTATCTATATACTATCTATATACTTGTATCTTTCTATATCCTATCCTAGCTCCTATCTATCTATCTACCTATGTCATATCTATCTATCTATCTATCCCATATCTATCTATATACTATCTATCTATCCCATATCTATCTATCTGCTATCTATCTATATACTATCTATCTATATACTATGTATCTATCTATCTGCTATCTATCTATATACTATCTATCTGCTATCTACATACTATCTATATACTATGTATCTATCTGCTATCTATCTATATATACTATCTATCTATATACTATCTATCTATCGATATACTATCTATCTACTGTCTATCTGCTATCTATCTATATATATACTATCTATCTATATACTATCTATCTGCTATCTATTCCATATCTATCTATATACTATCTATCTATCTATCCCATATCTATATACTATCTATCTACTATCTATCTATTCATCCAACTATCTATATACTATCTATCTGCTATCTATATACTATCTATCTATATACTATCTATCTGCTATCTATATAATATAGATAGCAGATAGCTCGTACTATATACTATAGATAGCAGATAGCTAGTATATAGATAGATATGGGATAGCTAGTATATAGATAGATATTAGATAAATAGATAGTGTATAGATAGATAGTGTATAGATAGATAGTGTATAGATAGATATGAGATAGATAGATAGATATGAGATAGATAGATAGATAGATAGATAGATAGATAGATATGAGATAGATAGATAGATAGATAGATAGATAGATAGATATGAGATAGATATATAGATAGTGTATAGATAGATGAATAGATAGATAGTATACAGATAGCAGATAGATAGTATATAGATAGATATGGGATAGATATATAGTATATAAATAGATATGGGATAGATAGATTAGTATATAGATAGATATGGGATAGATAGTATATAGATAGATATGGGATAGATAATATATAGATAGATATGGGATAGATAGTATATAGATAGATATGAGATAGATAGATAGATATGAGATAGATATGAGATAGATAGATAGATATGAGATAGATAGATATGAGATAGATAGATAGATAGATAGATAGATAGATAGTGTATAGATAGATGAATAGATAGATAGTATACAGATAGCAGATAGATAGTATATAGATAGATATGGGATAGATATATAGTATATAAATAGATATGGGATAGATATATAGTATATAGATAGATATGGGATAGATAGTATATAGATAGATATGGGATAGATAATATATAGATAGATATGGGATAGATAATATATAGATAGATATGGGATAGATAGTATATAGATAGATATGGGATAGATAATATATAGATAGATATGGGATAGATAGTATATAGATAGATATGGGATAGATAATATATAGATAGATATGGGATAGATAGTATATAGATAGGTAGATAGATAGATAGATAGATAGATAGATAGACACGTGTTCAGGACTAGCAGCTTGAAATTGTGGCATTTTTACCAGGATTTTGAGCAGCATTTTTGAACACAGCATACAGCGTCTGACAGCGCTTTTTAATGCTCCCCCCCCCCCCAATCGTTGTGAGGAGGTGTGTTAAAAACCACGACAGCGCAAAAATAGAACAGACAGCTCTCGAAAATCACAGCGTTAGAAACACCGTGTTCAAGCGCAGGTTTAAGTAAGCTCATTAAAATCTCTGGGAGTGTTGTACCGCGGTTAGTACGGCGCTCGGGACACCGCGCTAATAGCGGTAAAAAGCGGTGTGTGTGACAGAGTGGCCTGCGGGGCTACAAACAAATGTTCTTGTGCAGGAAATGTGTCATGTTTGGAAAAATTACGCCGAGGGACAGATCATGTATGCAGCACGATCTAGGTATGGGTACGGGGGAGTGTGGAGTGGAGGTCCAAGGGGGGGGCCCGAGCTGAACTTTTGCAACCGGGCCCCTGAGCCCTTAGGTACACCCCTGGATAGATAGATAGATAGATAGATAGATAGATAGATAGATAGATAGATAGATAGATAGATAGATAGATAGATAGATATGAGATGGATAGATACATAGATAGATAGATAGATAGATAGATAGATAGATAGATAGATAGATAGGAGATAGATAGATACATAGATAGATAGATAGATATGAGATGGATAGATACATAGATAGATAGATAGATAGATAGATAGATAGATAGATATGAGATAGATAGATAGATAGATAGATAGATAGATAGATAGATAGATATGAGATAGATATATAGATAGTGTATAGATAGATGAATAGATAGATAGTATACAGATAGCAGATAGATAGTATATAGATAGATATGGGATAGATATATAGTATATAAATAGATATGGGATAGATAGATTAGTATATAGATAGATATGGGATAGATAGTATATAGATAGATATGGGATAGATAATATATAGATAGATATGGGATAGATAGTATATAGATAGATATGAGATAGATAGATAGATATGAGATAGATATGAGATAGATAGATAGATATGAGATAGATAGATATGAGATAGATAGATAGATAGATAGATAGATAGTGTATAGATAGATGAATAGATAGATAGTATACAGATAGCAGATAGATAGTATATAGATAGATATGGGATAGATATATAGTATATAAATAGATATGGGATAGATATATAGTATATAGATAGATATGGGATAGATAGTATATAGATAGATATGGGATAGATAATATATAGATAGATATGGGATAGATAATATATAGATAGATATGGGATAGATAGTATATAGATAGATATGGGATAGATAATATATAGATAGATATGGGATAGATAGTATATAGATAGATATGGGATAGATAATATATAGATAGATATGGGATAGATAGTATATAGATAGGTAGATAGATAGATAGATAGATAGATAGACACGTGTTCAGGACTAGCAGCTTGAAATTGTGGCATTTTTACCAGGATTTTGAGCAGCATTTTTGAACACAGCATACAGCGTCTGACAGCGCTTTTTAATGCTCCCCCCCCCCCCCAATCGTTGTGAGGAGGTGTGTTAAAAACCACGACAGCGCAAAAATAGAACAGACAGCTCTCGAAAATCACAGCGTTAGAAACACCGTGTTCAAGCGCAGGTTTAAGTAAGCTCATTAAAATCTCTGGGAGTGTTGTACCGCGGTTAGTACGGCGCTCGGGACACCGCGCTAATAGCGGTAAAAAGCGGTGTGTGTGACAGAGTGGCCTGCGGGGCTACAAACAAATGTTCTTGTGCAGGAAATGTGTCATGTTTGGAAAAATTACGCCGAGGGACAGATCATGTATGCAGCACGATCTAGGTATGGGTACGGGGGAGTGTGGAGTGGAGGTCCAAGGGGGGGGCCCGAGCTGAACTTTTGCAACCGGGCCCCTGAGCCCTTAGGTACGCCCCTGGATAGATAGATAGATAGATAGATAGATAGATAGATAGATAGATAGATAGATAGATAGATATGAGATGGATAGATACATAGATAGATAGATAGATAGATAGATAGATAGATAGATAGATAGGAGATAGATAGATACATAGATAGATAGATAGATATGAGATGGATAGATACATAGATAGATAGATATGACATACAGATAGATAGATAGATAGATAGATAGATAGATATGAGATAGATAGATAGATAGATAGATAGATAGATAGATAGATAGATAGATAGATAGATAGATAGATAGATATGAGATGGATAGATACATAGATAGATAGATAGATAGATAGATAGATAGATAGATAGATAGGAGATAGATAGATACATAGATAGATAGATAGATATGAGATGGATAGATACATAGATAGATAGATATGACATACAGATAGATAGATAGATAGATAGATAGATATGAGATAGATAGATAGATAGATAGATAGATAGATAGATAGATAGATATGAGATGGATAGATACATAGATAGATAGATAGATAGATAGATAGATAGATAGATAGGAGATAGAAAGATACATAGATAGATAGATAGATATGAGATGGATAGATACATAGATAGATAGATAGATAGATAGATAGATAGATAGATAGATATGACATACAGATAGATAGATAGATAGATATGAGATAGATAGATAGATAGATAGATAGATAGATAGATAGATAGATAGATAGATAGATATGAGATGGATAGATACATAGATAGATAGATAGATAGATAGATAGATAGATATGAGATGGATAGATAGATAGATAGATAGATATGACATACAGATAGATAGATAGATAGATAGATAGATAGATAGATAGATAGATAGATAGATAGATAGATAGATAGATAGATATGAGATATGTGGATAGATATGAGATATATATAGATAGATAGATATGAGATAGATAGATTAGCTAATTGTATTTAAGTTTAAAGAAAATGTTCCTGTCCCTTTTATGACTCTGCAGACTCATTCAGAAAGTCTTGAACTTATTGCCTTCTGTGTAATAAATAGTGAATTTCCCTGAAGATTCCATAAGAGGATAATGTGACAGAGATTGACTATGCCAAGATGTTTTCTGGTGTGAGGACAGTAAAACATTACCTTGAACACAACGAGGATCAATATTATTGACTAACTGCAGTGAGAGTGGTCGTGTTTACAGGGACTGGCACGCTACTTCATTAAATATGTGCGCCATTTCTCATTATTAAATCCGGTAATGAACTCGCACACTGTCAGCTAGTAACTGTGAGTATACCACTCATCCATAGAATATGGAAATATCGCCAAATCATAATGCTGATTATTAATGAATATGTTGTGTTGTATATCAGCAGATAGATATTATACTAAGAGCGGTGACGTGCATAGAAGAGTGGGGGCTGCAAAGATCAAAACAGGCCCTCCACTTTGGGGCCAGGTTCTGCCCCCGTGTACAAGAGGGCTCATAGGGGAATAATGATCAGTGTTATGATCAGCAGCAGTCTGCACCACATGTCCTTGTACTTGGACCCATCCCATGCTGGGGTCATCAGACTGGTGGAGGTTACAAGGATAGGCACATGGCTCATTGTTGCTATTAGTGGTGGAGTTGAATCCTGTCATCTATGGCCAGATTAAAGCAATTCCACCCAAATTGTTTTTACCCCCTTAACCCTTTAAAGGGGTTTTCACCTTACTTAAAACTGCTTCACAGCCACTCTGTACTTCCTGGCTGCTGCTGACCGAGACCTGTGACTGCCATAAAAGGTCTGGCTATAAAAGGTCACGGCTGTGATTGGTTGCAGTAGTCACTAGTGCTGGTCAGAAGCAACCAGGAAGCAATTTTAAGTAAGGGGAAAACCCCTTTAAGGATGTGGGCACTTTTGTTTCGTTTTCGGTTTTTCCTCCTCACTTTCCAAAAATCATAACTCTTTTATTTTTCTATTGCCGTAGCTGAGTTGAATTTTCCAATTTTAGTATTTAATGTACCATATAATGTACTGAAAAACGTAAAAAAAAATTTTGAGATGAAAATGAAAAAAAATCCACAACTCTGCTATCTTTGAAGGGGTGGGGGGTTGCTTTCACAGCGTACATATTATAGGACACGATAACTTCATTCTTTGGGTCCGTATGATCACCACATTTATATCGTTTTACTTTTGCTGTACTACTTTTCAAAAATATCTTTGGAAAAAAATAAAATTATTTTTTGCCACCATCTTCTGGCAGCCAGAACTTTTTTAACCCAGTGGACTGCTGGAGAAAGAGATTTTCCAAAATAATGCATAAAATTCCGGCACCTCCTTAAAATAAAACTTTCAGGCCGCTTTCACACAGGCTACAAAATTGTGCGATTTTGTAGCGATGTGACAAAACACTTGTGAAGCTCATGGTTTCCGATGGGTTCCTTCACATTAGCGATGTTTTGTCTGATGTTATGTTGCTAGAAAAAAAAAATTGTGGCATACTCTATACAGCCGCGATTTGCGATGTTTTGTAGCCCATGTTTCCCTATGGAACCTGCTTGTTTATCGCATAGCACAAACTTGCGACTTTTGTGCGATGCAATACATTTTTAACATTAGTAAATCCTATTACCTTTCTCGCGATGAAGTCATGATGAAAAAAGAAAAAGGCATCACTAGAGATGAGCGAGCATACTCGCTAAGCAAACTACTCGAGCGAGTAGTGCCTTAAGCAAGTACCTGCTCGCTCGTCTCAAAAGATTTGGGTGCGGCGGGTGAGAGCGGTGAGTTGCGGGAGTGAGCAGTGGGAAGCGGGGGGGGGGGGGGGTAGAAGAGAGTGAGATTTCCCCCCTCCCCCCCGTGTTCCTCCCGCTCTCCCCCGCGGCTCCCCGCCCCCCGCCGGCACCCGAATCTTTTGAGATCAGCGGGCAGGTACTCGCATAAGGCAATGCTCGCTCATCTCTAATCACTAACACTAGATATTCCTGTGTACAAAGCTGTGATATCACTGCGATTTTGTATCAGTGATATTCTTGCCGCTCCTGTGAAATAGGCCTCCTTAATTCATTTTCCAGTTCCAATGCCATATATAACAGCTCCTACACATATTTAACATTACAATTCTTATTCATGGCATCCTTACAATGGGAATCTAAAACATTTAACCCTTTCTAATCCACTGTCTGACGTCTAAAGACATTCTGATTGAAGGCTGTACAGCTTCCGATGTTGGAAGACGTCCGGCAGGGTATTCTTACTGTATATTACTGGCCGCTTTGTTGTCGGGGGGCCTCTCCAGCATGTTCAATACTGCAGTACTTACTCTAGTCAGCAGGTGGCGCCATTGTAGAATAGCAGAAAGAGAAAACCCCCTAGGAAATCCTGAATCCAAAATTGGATTGCAAAGGGTTAAAGCAATCTCAACCAATCAGAAACCGTAAACACAAATCACATGACATTGTTACTGCATTAACATCTACCATAGACTAATCATTGTTCCAAAAAACATATTATCAGTATATTAACCCTTTCCAATCCAATTTGTATCCTGGTTTTCCTAAGGGACTTACTTTTCTGGTTGTGCATCTGACGTATTTTGAATTACATGAAGTACATTCAGTCACATATATTACAATTTTCACTATTCCTAGTACCATATCTCCAATTAGAATAAAATTCATGCTAAATGCATCAAAATTAGCAGTAAACTTCAAATTAATGCCATTATTATTATTAAGAAATGCAATGAACTCCACTATGATTTATAGTATCTCCATCCCATACTACAAATACGTCGTCTATAAAGCGTCCATACCAATATACGTGACGGAGATACTGATTGGATGAAAAAGCTGCATTCACTTCCCACCATGTAACAAAGTTGACTTAATTTGAATACAAATAAATCATTAAATTAGTCAAGAAGAACAATGCAATGTTGTACCAAGATGACATGGTAGCCAATGTTCTAGATAGTGGATATCGATTTGTAGCCGGGAGAGGTGTAAGACATGTAAATATGCAGAGATCATGGATACATTTGTAAACTATGATAACTCAAGCTCCTGTGGTATACAAACATATACCATAGACTGCGGAGTGAGCATGTCATATATATACTTTCTATAAAGAGAGCAACTTCTCTATTGCAACCTGGAATGTTCTTTGTGAGTTTCCTGAGCAGATACACTCTGTCATACGAATCCATGTTCTGTCTCATAGTTAACGTCTAATTAGCTTCAAGTTCAGGCAGATTATTTTCTTCCTCAAGGAAAATATAACTATAGAAACTCCATGCTGACTATGATCAAAGCTCCC